>NC_022019.1:32417217-32418344 GCF_000317375.1 Microtus ochrogaster
CAGGGAACCCTGATTGCTCTTTGGGCTGACGAGGGAGGGGGACTTGACTGGGGGAGGGGGAGGGAAATGGGAGGCAGTGGCGGGGAAGAGACAGAAATCTTTAATAAATAAATAAATAATAAAAAAATTGTAACATTTAAGGCAGTGGTTCTCATCCTTCCTAATGCTGTGACCCTTTAATACAGTTCCTCATGTTGTGGTGACCCCCAAGCATAAAATTATTTTTGTTACTATTTCATAATTGTAATTTTGCTACTGTTCT
Source organism: Microtus ochrogaster (assembly GCF_000317375.1). Classification (NCBI taxonomy): domain Eukaryota; kingdom Metazoa; phylum Chordata; class Mammalia; order Rodentia; family Cricetidae; genus Microtus; species Microtus ochrogaster. The sequence continues at coordinate 32,417,480 of NC_022019.1, forward strand.
GAATCATAATGCAAATATCTGTGTTTTCAGAAGGTCTCAGGTGACCCCTATGGAAGGGTCCTTCGACCTTTGAAGGGTCGTGACCTACAGGTTGAAAAGCACAGATTTAAGGGATGACTGGTTATGTTACTTGAGCAATCAAATTTAAAAATTATTCAAAATAAAATACAGATGGAAACCATCCATATACTTTAAAAAAAAATCCTATTTGATAGGTTGGCCTGTGGTCTCTTAAGACATTAACGAGGCATGCTATGTAACACTCCCGAAACGTGACCAGATGTGGTCGTGGCTTGCGACTGTGACCACCACACTTTGCCCCTGAACCTCACTGTCTCAATACTCTCCATTGTGCTTCCTGCTTTCTGGTGTAACTGAGAAATGGTGAAAGTGAATGAGTGATCAACTTGTCAAAGGAAGAATTGCTGGATTCCTGACGGAGATCTTTACTGACAATGGCTAGTGGTCTATTTATGTACTACTCAGTACTTGACAGAGACACGAGAGGGAACCAGGGAAGGAGAGTTTCCCAAGCCACCACTAAATAAATTCAATATGGAAGCAAAGGCGTATGCCTCTGAAAGAATCACAAAGAAATAAGAAATACCATGTCAGCAACTTTACTGAAATATGTTCATCTCGGGGTGAGGCACATAATGAATGATCAGACGTGATAAATGATCATCACAAAGCAAGTGGCTTAACATGGTAGAAATTTATTCTTCTTAACTGTAAATGAAGGTTAGGGTGTCAGGGATACCATGCTCCCTCCCGGGGTTCTAAAACAGAATCTTTGTCTTCTCCTGGCTGGCATGGTGACCATCAACACTCTTTTTTTTTAATATTTATTTATTATGTATACAAT
>NC_022019.1:32421389-32422132 GCF_000317375.1 Microtus ochrogaster
GACCATCAACACTCTTACATCCATTGGCTTGCAGCAGCATCTCTGCCAGTTTCTGCTTCCATCTTTGTCTGGTTACCCTGCTGTGGTGCCTGTCTGTCTCCTGACCTCCTTCGACTTCCTGGTACAAACACAGTCGCTGAGGCTGGGCGATTGTTCAATCACTAAAGTGCTTACCAGAATCCATGTTTAAAAGAAAACCTCTGGCCGTGGTGGTGTGTGCGTGTAAACCTCTGGCTGTGGTGGTGTGTGCGTGTAAACCTCTGGCCATGGTGGTATGTGTGTGTAAACCTCTGGCTATGGTGGTATGTGCGTGTAAACCTGGCACAGCTTGTGGAGACAAGCACATCCCTGGGGCTCACTGGTCTGCTAGCTTAGCCTGTCTGGTGAGTGCTAGCCAAGCAAAGACGTGTCTCAGAACAACGAACAGTGTCTGAAAAGCAGTAACTGAGACTGTCCTTTGATAGGCGTACATGTATGAGCACACACATGAACATGTACACAAACACACATGAACATGCATGTACGTATACGTACGTACACCCAACAGTCACTGCGTTTAGTATGACATCCTGACTTGATCCATCCATGAGGATGTAGTCCAGCGGCAGAGAGCTTGCCTAGTGTGTGCACAGAAACAGGTTTAGAAAACAAACACATCACAATTACCAACGTCCACCCACACAACACTGTTTCAGGAAACTAAATAGAAATATGAGCACAAAGACGTACCACGATGTCCATTC
>NC_022019.1:32422622-32427247 GCF_000317375.1 Microtus ochrogaster
CACTGCTTGGCTCTTTAGCTCTAGCCCTTTTCTCGGCTAACTCTCTCTCCTGGACTAACCCATTTCCAATCATGTGTGTCGCACCCCAAGGTGCGCTTACCGAGAAGATTCTAGCCTACGTCCATCCTGAGTCAGAGCTTCATCACGTGTGCCTCTGAGAGCAGAGCTCTCGCCTCTGCCCGCAAGAGTGGAGCATCGTGTTTCTCTGAGGCGTCTGCCCCTGAGAGGAGAGCTGTCGAGTCTCTGTCTGAGGTGTCTTACCTCAGGGCATGTTTTATGTTAAACAATTCATGGTACTATTAAAATAGTGAGGTCATTTTCAAAAAAATATATAAAGTATTGTTGTCGGCAGTTAAGAGCACTGGCTGCTTTTCCAGGGGACTCAGGTTTGGTGCCCAGCACCCACACGGCAGCCCGTGATCATCTGTTACTCCAGTTCCAGAGGATCCAATGCCCTCTCTGACCCCTGTGAGCACCAGGCACGCACAGAGGACAAAGATACAGATGCATACACACTTAAAGCACCCACATCCACATCTTGAAAAATGTCTTCTCTAGCATCGGTTGAATTCTCCTGAGGGAACGCCTGACATTTTGGAAACTCTCTGAGACCATAACATAATATTCACATAGTGATTTGGTCCCAGCACAGATCCATTCTGGGAAGCCTGGGCTACTGGGAAGTGTTTCTGCATCGGGAGGCTCACTGTGATGGAACAGCATGATGCCTGGCCCTTCAGGAATGGCTATCCTTGTTCATTCTGAAAATGGACTTCTGCTCGGTGCTCTACCAACAGACTACTCTGCGGGCCACATACAGCCCGTGTACAACTCCCAAATCCCATGTTTCACTGACACCATTGAAACAGAAAAGGGTAGAATGCAAAAGGCGAGGGACTTTCAGGACTGACAATGTTCCAGAGCCCAAAGCCCCACCAGTGGTCCTGGCTCCTCCAAGACGCAGGCATGTTTCCTCCTTTGAAGAAAGGACATTCTCTCCATCCCCTGTTGGATTCAGTTCAAAGCAGAAAGCTGATGGAGCATCTTCTCCACCTTGTTCCCAGGGCAGTGCGGTGTCCAAAGTAAGGTCTAAGAAAGCTCCAGCCCTTTGTTCCTTTGGCTAGGGCAGCCAGGACAGCCCGTAAATTTCTTTTTCCTTCCCAGAATGCCCCGCACACAACACATTCTTAACTACATCTGTGGGCTTATCCTTCTGAAAAGAAAACAACTTTAGTAAATGAGACAGGGTCCAACAACCTGTTTCTACTGATTAAGAGAAACAGAAAAACCTGGGGACCTTCAGACAGAGTACACCCTGCACCGTATGTAGGCAGGCTGTGATTTTGCGGAAAAAAATGTCACTCACTGGCGACTGGGCTCTTCTGATTTCCTGAACAAAGGCTGCTCACCGCTTGCTCATGTGATGGCTGTAATTACCGGCATTCTCCAAGTCTGTGCATGCCATTTGCCTTCCGCTCACTAACAGCAAGAGTAATGACAGCCCGAAGGGGATGGACACACGTCCCATGTGCTGCTTTCCTATCTGCCCTGGCTGCATCTAGAACATCCAGTTAGAGTTCAGCCTTCCACCCAGTTCACCAGCGTCTGACACAGCAGAGGGAGAGAGACTTGAACAACTGTACATTAAAGAAAGGCTAGAATTCTCACTGAAAGATTAGGAGCTGGGTGTATTGGCTCACACCTATCATCTCAGAGCAATAGGAGGATCAGGCAAAAGAATCATGAGTTTGCAGCCACCCTGGACTATACAGCAAATTTGAGGTTAATCTGGGCTACACAATGAGACTTCGCCTTAAAAAATAATAATAATAACTATTATTATTATTATTATTTGAAGTCCAGATTTAGCAGTTTTTAAAATGTGTAATCCGTGGTCCTACATCCAATCTGGAGGTTTTTCTCTCTTACTAATGAGCGTTTGCCGGTCCCTCCTAATCGAGGAGTTGCAGGGAGAAGAAGGGGCCTTTGCATCTCTTCACATTTCCTCTGCCAACTTCACACGAGCCTTTCAGCTAAAATCCGTAACTACCTATTCGCCCATCATCCCTGAGGCCTGCCCTTTCATGAGCATCCCAAAGGAGCCAATGAGTCTCTGTGTCCCGTGGGACCCTGATCCTGTGGGAGCCACGGGGTCCTGCAGGATTGTGACAGGCTTAGTGACCAGCAGGTAACATGGGAGCTACTTGAGGATAAGGCAGCTCAAACGGACCCTTCGCAGAGGATTGCGTGTAGTTACCTGGGAGAAATGCCATCGGTTACCTCTTAGGCCTTTGCTTGTGAGTGACAGTTTCCCTTAGTCTCTGAAGATTCGACAAAGTGTCCTTGGTGTGCTTTAGGTGTTTGAGGTGACAGGGCCTCTCTCACCTGAATTCAAGATGTCTAGAAGGAAGCTGCTGGGTTGGCTCATGGGCGACAGTGTTTTCCAAGTGAGTCTGGTGACCTGAATTTGATCCCCAGAGTGCTTGGTGAGAAGAGAGAACCAACTTCCCCCCAAAATTGTTCTCTGATGCACACACATCATGCACACACACATACTACTGCTACTAATACTAATACTAATGGCACTTTTAAAAGATGAATAGCTGATAAATCAACCCACAGCAGCTATGTTTATTTGTACAAGACAAGTGTAAGATTAAGGAAATCAAAATTCCAGCATGGACAAAGGAAGGGATGCCTTGGCCCCAGTCCTAGCTGTGAAGCCACTGACAGTTGCTGAGAAAAATGAGGGTCACGCTTCTTTGAAGGTATGGCCTGTGGCAGGTTATCTATGCCCCCAGAAAAAGGTTCCAAAGCCACATGTTGACCCAAATTGGTTATAGGAACTATTAATAATAATAACTAATAAAAAAGAGGACATGAAATCAGGAGGGAGATGGGTTGGTGAGTCCCAGTGGCTGAGGAGATGAGGCTGGATAAGATCAATACATTGCATACATGGAAGGAATTTTCAAAAAATAAATTTAAAACATAATTTTAAGAGTATTTTAAAAAGGAAAATGTGTAGAAAGACTAGTCACCTGGAGAAGTAACTGTGAGATTGGACAAATCCAAAGCCATGACTCAGAAGCAAGGGACAGCAAAGCAAGAAGGATTAGTGGAAGGTTGAACGTCCCCAGGGGAGCTGAATAAATACTTGGGTTAAGATTCAGCAAAGTCAATGTAAAATGACCTTGTCCTGTTTATAAAAAATGTGGCCTTGTAAGGAACAGAGAAGCTAGGATTCTGCGGTGATGCATTCCCTGATGTCCCCTGAAGCAAGCAGGAAGCTTGGAAGACAGTGTCTCATGACCTTGCATTTTCAACGAGACCTCAGAAGATCTGGCAAGCTGATAGGTCTCAGAAACAGTCAGCGTTCATGGAGGCTTTCTGGAAGCTGATGGTCTACCCATCTGAGCACTTGCAGACACAGCCACATCCTGTGATCTTTGTACAGGGTAAGAGCCGAGAGCCTGTGCAGCAGAGGTGAAGGGTTCAGTACCATGTGGACATCACTGTTAGGTTCCTCACAGAATGACCCTGCTCAGATGGGGAGAGCATCCCATGAGTGAAGCAGGGAGTCAGCTTCTCATGAAACTTAGCTGCATGTAGCCTTCCAGCTGAGAACCTACTGTGTGTCAGCTCCTCCCGCACACGTTATTCTAACTCACAGCACTGATGCTTCGTGGGAGTTAATGCTACTTTTGCGCATAATGAAGTCTACTTCACTTGCTTAAGATCATGTGTTGGGACCATCCAGGCATGAAGAGATCTGAGACGGCCACTGACTCAAAGAAGGATAAAACACAGAACTCGGTGGAAACAACTGAGGACAAAACACAGCACCCAGCATTGGCGATGCTCAAGCCAGACAGCCCTTAACTCTCCACAACTTGAAATGACAGCTGAAGATCATGGGAACCATGACAATGAACACAGACCTCCCCTTGACAGGCATGGAACTAACCAAGGCTGGTTCCCATGACTGCTCCCGCCAGTGTGGATGAGCTTTCAGAGGTGCTGAAGCAAGCAGCTACCAGGTTCCTCTGACCATTGGCTTTGGGCCAAAGATTCGCAAATGACCCTAACAAACCTTTCCTAAGCCATACCACAGTCCATGACTCTGCTATCAACAGTCCTGCCTTGTCTTCTCTGGAATCACATGAGAAAGCAGCAACTCCCACAGCCTCCTCTGCTGCTCTGTCCATTTTCTCTTACACAGAAGAGTCCCCTGATGACATCATCATGTTTTTTTTTACCCCATCTGCAACACAGACTAACACACAGAATTCAGTGTTAGATTTGATACCCCACCCAAACCATGACTCTCCCACAGACAAAGTAAGAATTACAGTAGTCCATGATATTAGATGTGTAATCACGGTTAGCCTATAGAGCCAAGTCCAGAGCATAGGCGTGTTCCTCTTTCTCTATTTTTCTAAATATTTATTTTATGTGTGTGTGTGTACGCGACTTTTTGATGATTACATACATGTATGTGATGTATTTACAACACATACGGGGTCTAATTTGTGCCGTCCATGTACACATGGGCGTAGGGCCACCCACCGGAGCATGGCCATCCCACCAGAAGCCACACCCTCCCAGCATCCATCAACTGTCAA
>NC_022019.1:32427347-32429717 GCF_000317375.1 Microtus ochrogaster
AGCTCCTCAGCTGGGGTGGGCTCATGTTCCCCTCCCCCATCCATGCTGGCGTGTTGACTGACTTGATCTCATGCAAACAACCGCAGCTACAGATTCACAAATACAATCATAGTCATGTCTAGGGCACACTGCTTCACCCCAGTCCTCACCCATCCCTGCTCCTACAGTCTTTCCATTCCTTGAGCTTTGGAGAGCAGGGGTGTGATGTAGATGTCCCATTAGCGGCTGAGTACAATCTTTCTATCCTCTATCTTATTATACCTCTGTAAGGGGTCTTGGAGAGCGGGTGTAATGGAGATGTCCCCTTGGTGGCTGAGCACTCCAGAACTGTTTGTGCTCTGCTCTTTGACCAGCTGTGGGTCTCAGAAGTAGCTACTGTCCCCTGATGAGGACTTGGAGAGGTGTCGTTCTCCCCTGGCTAAAAGTGCTCACCCCTTCCTTACAACAGAAACATGGAGGGCAAGCTTCCATTTACATAACATTTGATGGGAGAAAATTGAAAATAACTAGATTCTGCCACATCCACAAACAAAGTCCAAATTGCTCAATCTCAACAAATTTAACACAAATTTCTTTCTCCTGACCAGAGAAAGAATACTTATATTACTTTTACTTCAGATAATAGGAAGGTTGAGTTCATCATGGTGGGTAAATCCCAAGAGACCCAGAACACTGAAGATTTTGCTCTGCTTCATCTGATTCCCGACAGCTTTCTCTTGGCCATTATGCTTCATATAATGCATCCTATTGGCTCAGAATGACAGTGTTTTGTTTACAAATGACTCCATTCCTCGGGGAAACCCAAGAGTCTGTGTGCACTAACAAGGCTATTGATAGATGATGAAATGAACAGTGCGACAGGAGCTGATCCCACCTTCCTGTCCTGCTGCCCGTGTAGAGGTCAAATCTGCTTGTTTATCAGCTCAGGGCCAACGTCTGAGGAGCACAGCTGAGCAAACCCACAGGAGAACAAGGCAGAGAACTCCACAACAGTGAAGCGGCTCCAGTGCTGTGTTCACGCTGAAGACCCAGACCTGGCCCACAGTTTAGTGTGCATTCTGACATTCAGGTCCTTTGATCATGTGAGACTTTTGCCTGCTGCTTTTAATGACCAAAATGCAAACCACTCTTGCTGGCTGCATAATGACCAGCTGGTCAGTGACGGAGCAGGTGCGCAGAACACAGCAGGAGTCCTATGAGATCATAACCTCTAGAGAATTATCACCTCTTAGTAGGCACACGCCCTAATGTTGGCAACAACGGCTCCTGAGTTTGAACACTTGGTCACGAGTTGGTGATGCTGTTTGGAGCAGTTGCAGAAGCTTCAGGAAGTGGAGTCTCCTGGAGGAAGTTGGGCTCTGAGGCATTATAGCCCCACCCCACTTCCTGCCCACTCCCCCTGCTTCCTGAGTATAGGTGCAATGTGACCAGCCAGCCTCCTGCATCCATGCCTTTTCCTGACCTCTGCCATGTCTTCCCCGCCACCATGGCCTCTATCCCTCTGGAACTGTAACCTAAAAATAAACCATTTCTCCCTTAGGCTGCTTTAGCCAGAGCAACAGGAAAAGACAGACAATGACACACTTCTTAGAACACTTCACTTGATCACACAACTAACGACTCATGTCTACAGCCATGGAGGAAGGGTGTCTTTGTGAAGGAAGCAGAATTACAGCTCAAAGCAGCAAATTAAGATTAGTCCCAAGGGACCCAATGTCATGCTGTTTGCCCATTTTGCTCTTCTAGGAAGAAGAGGAAGGGTTTTGCAAGACACTTCGTTCTAAAAGATGTCTAGAACTAGGAGGTCTTGAGGTATAAACAGAGTCTTTCTGTGTTGTTCTAGCACATGGCTCAAACAAGCCATCTGGCCCTGGATTGTAGCCAACCCCACCTGAGAACCTTTAGGGCAGTGACTATGTCATTGTCATTACTGTCTTAGCACCCAGCAGTGCAGTCATATAATGCTAATCAATGAATGTAGGGACAAATATAAGTTATTTAAGGGTTTAAATAATGGGACCTTTCATTTTATAAATGAGCCTTTTGAAAATATGTACTACACATATATGTGTGTGAATTATATACATATATAAATATATATTCTTTATATATATTCTTTTAGAATGTAATGAAACTATATATACATATATATGTATATATATACATGCTTTTCAAATATAATGGAACAATATTCAATTTTGAAAAGAAAAAAATCTTGATATATGCCAGAATGTGGATAAACCTTGAAGATTGTCCTAAGTCAAGTAAGTTAGTCATGAAAAAAATAAATAGGTAGGTAGGTAGGTAGGTAGGTAGGTAGATAGATGATAGATAGATAGATAGATAGATAGATAGATGATAGATAGATAG
>NC_022019.1:32430022-32447405 GCF_000317375.1 Microtus ochrogaster
GATAGATGATAGATAGATAGATAGATGATAGATAGATAGATAGATGATAGATAGATGATAGATTAGATAGATAGATGATAGATAGATAGATAGATAGATAGATAGATAGATAGATAGATAGATAGATGATAGATAGATAGATGTCTTTGATGATGATTCTATGAGTTATGCAGAGCAGCTGATTGACTAGACACAGAAAGTGGAATGGTGGGTTCCAGGGGCCTGGGAAGGAAGCAGTGGATGGAGAATCTCAGTTTTAGAAGGCTAAGAAGGGTCGGTCTGTTTGTTACAAAACCAAACGAACATACCTAAACCAGGCACTTCAAACCGCAGCCATGATAAATTTTATGACATGGAATCTTACCAGAACTGTAAATTTCAGAATGGATAAAAGGGTATTTGCTGAGATTTCAGTGTTTTTGATTGTTTGTTTATGCCAGTGTCTGCTGGGAATGCTCCAAAGGACTTGCTTTGGTTATATTCATTGGGGGGAAAAATCTTAGCAAGAACTGAAGTTAACCTGTATCTTAGTTAGTATTCTATTGCTGTGAAGAGACATCATGACCATGGCAAGTCTCATAAAGGAAAACGTTTAACTGGAGCTGGCTTAGAGTCCAGAGGTTTAGTTCATTATTGACACAGTGGGAACGTAGGCAGCGTGCAGCATGCAGGGGCTATAGAGACAGCTGAGACTACTACATCTGGATCTGCAGGCTGAGACTGCTACATCTGGATCTGCAGGCTGAGACTGCTACATCTGGATCTGCAGGCAGCAGGGAGAAAGAGAAACGCTGAGTTTAGATCGAGCGTTTGAAACCCCAAAGCTCACCCCCAGCGACACACTTTCTCCAGCAGGGCCACACCTTGTAATGTCTCTCAAGTGGCACTGCTCCTTAATGACGAAGCATTCAAATATTGGGGCCAATTATGGGGGTCATTCTCCTTCCAACCACCACAACCTAGGTAGTTTCCATCACTGGTTTCAAGAGCTCTAAGCGAGTCCTTGGACTTCCGAGGGAGGAGAGGAAGAGGGTGTCCTTGGGATGCCTACCAGCATCTCCCAGCAGTTCTTAAGAGGAATTTCTCTGGCTTCTCATCTTGCCCATCCACTACACAGAGTCCTAATCAAATAATCGTGAGCTAAAGCAGTCCCCACTCTATTTTTTAACCAATGTTCTCCTGATGGGTTGAACTGTCCGTATTTGCTACATATGATCCATATTCCCTTGGCAAACAATAACTACAAAATGACATCATGAACAAAGGACAACGGAGAAAATGTATCTGGAATTTGCCAAATTATTACATAAAAAGAATGGCCTATATGTCACATTTTGACTGCCAAAGCTATGTAAAGATAATGATCTCTCACGCCATCCTAGCCCACGATCCTGATATGACTGTTGGGAGCAGTGAGACCCCAGATCCTGAATTTCTTTTTTGTTTTTTCCTGAATTTCTTGTAAACAACTTGTTTTCCCCTGATCTGAGTGCCTACAGCTGCTCTGAGCACGAGACCTTCAGGAGTTCCTGATGGCAGGAGAGTGGTTTCTGGTGTGTTTGGCTGGGGCGTGGCTATCTCTATATAATCTGCCCCTGAACACAATAAAGGGGGCATTCTTGGGGAATTCAAGGATGACCCGTGTCTCTGTCTCTCTGTCTGTGTGTGTCTGTGTATTTTAACCTCCAGCCCCCTTGCCCGAAGCTCGCGAACTGGGTGGGTGCCAGCGCACAGAGTGCAGACACGAGGGCGCGGTGTGCCGCATATGACTACTATTGACATACTTTTGTATCTCCCTACATCTTTTCTTACGCACATACAAATGAATGTATTTAGTCGTATACAGGATGAGCTTTAAGGGATCTACACAATAATCATATGGATCATGGGATAGGCCATGGGTTTCTAAACTACTCTGACCACTCTCTAACAGCTTTCTTTCGTTTACGTAGCTCTGGATAACCAATAAGGGGGCTCCTCCCTGGGAGAAGCTAATTCTCCCTCACCCACCAGTTATTATTTGCTTACATTTTTGTTGGCCAGGGGTGAGACCCCCACAAAATTCACCATTGCACGTTAGCATGTCTACAATGTGGGCATTGTTCTAGGCTCATTCATGCAGCTGTTTCGAGGCGAGACTGCTCCACAGCAGACTTCCTGATTCTGGGCTCTTACAATCTTCCCACCCACTCTTCCCCAGTGTTCCCTGAGACGCGGATGCAGATGCAATGCAGCCTTCTGTAAAAAGTCACATAGCTGTAGACAGTAGGAAGGAATTCACTCAGCCATTTGATTTTCTTCAGACAGTCTTTTTACCTTACATCACAAACAATATTGTCCTTATAATATCTCTATTGGTTGATTTATTTATAAACGTTGCTCCTCCAATGGAGTTTCTGGGTGGAAGGGTACACATAGATTGCATTGAATAGGTTACTTTCCAGAAGGACCTACCCTGGCACTGCATGGCCATACAGCATGTTGTGAATTGTCCAGACTTTGGCAGATCTGAAGGGCAGAAACTGAAACCCCATCAAATGGATGTCTGTTCACCTAACAGGAAGCCGCGCGCCTTTTCATAGTGTATTGACCACTTACGTATCCTGATTAGCAAGCCAGCGGGGCAAGAAAGGGCAACACATGTGTTATGCGCACATAGGCCATGCCACAATGAGATGCATTATTGTGTATAAATAATATATGTTAATAGAAACATTTAAGAAACAGTTCTCCTTGGTTCTCACAGAGCCAGGACCTGCCTTTCTGATGTTTTCTTGTGACTCAGTCCTCCCTAATGCTGCGTTTGTCTTAAACATACATAATTCATGTTTTGCTGCTAACTCTGGCATCTGAATTCTTGGAGGGGTCTAATTCTGCATCGTTTTTTATATTAGTCACCCCTATTTTCTTCAGCAAGTTGAGAGTTTTCATACAACCAAACCCAAATCATTTAACATAATAGTGAGTGTATCTCTCTGGGGTTTCTAGTAAAAATAAGATCAGGAATGACATGTTAAATTTTGTATTCAGTGAATGGCCACAGTTCTCCTTTTCTCAGCACACACCCAAGTCTTACCCTACTGAGGATCTGAGGGTCTGTGTCATTACTTGCTTCCCTGCCTCCCCTCTCTTCACCACGCCATGCTATAGCCACCATCAGAGGGTGCCTTTAAAATTCTGAATCACGCCACACACCTCCCTTGATTAAGGATCACCAGGCCTCTTCCTGCTGCTCTTTGCCAGGTGTACAGGGCCTTGTGTGACCCACTTCTCCTCACTTTCTGCCTGCCCTCCCTGAATCTCCCCTAGGGTGCACATGCTCCAGCCACACCAGGCTCCTTTGTCTTCCCTGAAGCCAATAAAGGATGAAACAGCCAAGAAGAAGAAGGTGGGGGGAGGTTAGTGCTTGTGGCTCCTCCAGGAAGAAGGGGAGCAGAGGTGAGAGCCTGTGGCTCGTCCCTGAGACACTGGGTCAAGCTTTGCCTGAAGTCTGTTCTGTCTTAAGGTTCTGCAAGGATTTCCTACCGCTCTTCCCACCTCCTTCCCTTCCCAGCAATCTGCTCACACCCAGACATTCTGGACAACAGAGCTTGGCCTGCTGTGTAACTTTCCCAGGGATGTTCCTGAGACTTCTGGAGGAATGTTACAGTCAGTAGCTGTGTTAAGCCATCTTTAAAGAGACCTGAATCCTAGGTGATCTGGGTTTTGCAATGATATCTTGAGTACTCCTCAAAAGAGCAGTGGTTCCTTTTCTGAAAGTTTATGGATCATCAGATTAATAATTCTGCCATTTTAATTTCATTTCTTGAAAGTTACGGTCAGTTTGGGAAACACTGTTCACATCTTTAATGTGGAATGTCAGCCCTCACTCTGCTGTAGAGAATGGCTTTTTTTTGTCCTAGGCAGGCTACTGTTGGTCATGGGTCAGAATTCTCTTGATGTGTGGTCCACCCGCTTGTATATTCTGCCTCTTCTGGAGCATTTGGTATCAGCGCAGCACTTTAGATGGTCAAGCGTCTGCAGATACAGGGAGCTCAAGAGGGTCTACCATTGGCCATTGGTTGTTAATAATCCCACAGTGGGAGGACTTGGCATAGGATGAATAGAGGGGCCTTATCCAAGCTGCACGCATCTCAGTGGAAACGGGAGGCCTGTGGTGGAGCACCTGCACCCCGAGCTAGAAACTGCTCCCAAATTAATTACAAAGAAAAGGCCCAAAGAAGATGCGGTCCACACTGAACCTAGAGTCCTAGTTAAGGCTGCCACTGCTGTGAAGAACACCATGACCTAAACAAGCTGAGGAGGACAGGGTTCATCCGCCTTACACTTCCACATTGCAGTTCATTGCCGAAGGAAGTCAGGACAGGAACTAAACAGGGCAGGAACCTGGAGGCAGGAGCTGATGCAGAGGCCATGGAGGGATGCTGCTTACCGGCTTGCTCCTCATGGCTTCCTTTAGCCTGCTTTCTTATAGAACCCAGGACCACCAGCCCAGGGAAGGCTCCACCCACCATGGGCTGGCCCTTGTTCATCAATCACTAATTAGGCAAATGCCTTACCTCTGGGTCTTATGGAGGTAGTTTCTCGTTTGAGGGTCTCTCTGTTCAGATAACCCTAGCTAGTGTCAAGCTGACGTTAAACTAGCCAGCACACCTGGTAAATGTCCCTGATCTTTTCCCTTCAGGGGGAATAAGTAGGTGTGTGACAGGGATGTGTCTGAGAGGTCACACCGCCGTGGAAGCAGCTCCTTGTCGGTGTTTACAGAGCAAGGGTGTCCGGGGAAGTTGGTCTGGTTTGTTGCTAACGTTTGTCGTTTTTGCTCGAGCCAATTACTTACGGCAGAGCTGCCTTTCACATTAAAAACCCAGTGGGCAACTTGTAAGCATCAGGTAAATTGCTCTGGGGATCCATCTGCAGGACCCGTTATCTGAAACTGTCAAGATCCTTAGCTTCACTGTTTTTAGGGGATGGCAGGGACAAAATGTTTACTTTATTCTACATTTCCTATGCTGGCAACCAAAGCTCGAAGGCGCATTCCAGGATGTAGCATTGCCTTCCCAATCTTTGCAGCTTCTATGAGGTTAACGAGATAGAAGGGGTGACTGGGTCAACTAAACCAGCCTGAGACACTAACAGAATGGACGCCCTCCCCAAATCAGGCAGGCGAGGCAGGCTGGAAGACCCTTCTAGCAGCATCAGCAGGACCACTTCTTCCAGCAAAGGCCCACCAATCAACCAATACCGGGTCCCACTTAGGAGGGTAAAGATTAAGCCACAAGGATATAGAACCCTTCTGGGTCAACAGACCTGACTCAGAGATGGTTGCTCACCTCACCAGCACTGCTTTGGTTTCCCGAACCACGTTGGTGTGCCCTGTGAAACATGATACAGAGAAGCCTTTACGCTCCGTGACTTGTGTTCTGGTGGCCAATAAAAATGAGTGAGAGCCTCAATTTCCTGATTTGTTTTTGAATAACCGAGCCTCTGCCTCCTAAAGCGATGACTGGGCATGTTCCCAGAAAGGAAGAAAATAGCAACAGATTAGCGAGCCAGAGCCCAGGGCGCCTTTGCTTTCGGCTTCAGTCACCTGCCCAGACTGTGCTTTCATTCCTGCAGAGCCTGGGGAGCTGATTAGCCTGCTCCAGCTTCCAGAAGTTACCTTGTAAAAGGCAGATTAGAAGGCATGAATTTCCTGTTATGTTTATTTGTGGCCGACAGGGTCGCAGCTCAGAACCGGCCATTCCATTGTGTGTAGGGCGGTTAACAAACAAGCTTCATTTATATAACCCTGCTGGGCACTGCATTTGCTGATTCTAGACATCACCAAAAAAATTAAAAATAAAAACACATGGAAGCTACACATCAAACAAAAGGGATTACCTGCGACTAAGGAAGAAATAAAATAAATTAAATCAATTAATTTTCCAAACTGCAAGTGTAACCCACAAAGTATTAAACATTGGGATTTCAGAAATGTCAAAGCCATTGTTCCCAAGTGTCTTCTGGTCTACAAATTTGGCTTCTCTATTCATCAGGGTTCTCTAGAGGAAGGGAACACCTGAGATGAATATACCTGAATTTACTGCTTACCTGATGTGTCTGAAGGCACACTCTCTGTGCTAAAAACCTACCCCACTTGCTAGTTATGTGTGCATGGAAGACCTCACCTTTCCACATTGATAAACAGACTTCATGCCAGCAGTCTGAGGAGTTGGAGGGTTAGAAGGGTACTTGGGGTAATGTGGGTCATGTGACCACTCTTACGGAGAACTTCCTCTGGCTCTGTCTGTCAGGCCTCTGTCACAGTTTGTCGGACCACACATAAACGTGATAAATGTGACAGAAATTCATTGCTCCCAGGTGTGCAGTGTGGGAAATCCAAGGTAAGTCATCCGTGATTCATGGTGAGGAGATCTTCAGGTTTACAGTCTGCTTACCACTGAATACACCCATGGCTGAAGTCTCCTTCAACAGCCTTGTCTCTCTGTCCAGTTCATAAGTCAGGAGACAGCCACGTGGCTAGCTAGTATCTTAGTTACAGCTACTTTTTGTTGGGACAAAACACCATGACTAAAGCAACTTGGAAAGGAAAGGCGTATACCTCTGCATAAGGGAGTCAGGACAGGAACTCAAACAGGACAGGAACCTGGTGTTAGGAGCTGATGCAGAAGCCATGGAGGACGCTACTTACTGGCTTGCTCCCCATGGCTTGCTCAGCCTGCTTTCTTACAGAACCCAGAACCACCAGCCCAGGGATAGCACCACTCACAGTGGGTTGACCCTTGCCCATCAATCACTAAAGAGACCTCTGCAAGCTCACCTAGAGCACAGCCTCAGGGAGATATTTTCTCAGTAGAGGCCCCGCCTCTCCAATGACTCCAGTTTGTGTTGAGTTGACATAAAACTAGCCAACACAGCTATGGTGCTTACCTATGGTGTTCTGTACGGTAGGGTTTTGCCATGAGTTTCTGGGGGATATCCGGGAGCAACGGCAATTGGAGGATATCTAAGAGCAACAGTGATTGCCTGTAGTTTGTATGGGGCACTGGGATCTATGTGGCCCCATTGACCAACAACTCAGAGAGAGGTAACCCATACCCGGCACTGGGCTTCTTATCTGATAGCTTGGAGTTCTTGGGAGATTTGTTTCTCCCCCTTCCCCTCCCCCTGTGAAAAGATAACTCCATTTATATATGTAAACACATGTATTTTTGGAAAATTCCTGTTTCCATACAGCATTTTTTAGGAGGCGGAGGTAGTGGAGCTCTGCAGTGAAGCAGTGTTTGCCCAACATGAACTCATGATGGCTAGGACTACACATACAAGATTCACACAAGAAGAGGCCAGTCCAAGTCTCAGCATGAATAGGAGAGCTCTCAGGAAGTCCCACCAGTGTCTAGCTGAGAACTGAAGGCTTCTATGGGAGCCTTCTATGGATCAGTTTTCCTCAGGCCTGTGGACCCTGAGCGGCTACTCACGGTCCAGTAGACAGTCCTACTCTATAACACAGAGAAAGCACTAAGTGAGAACGAGAGTTCATGAAATTGAGAGAGAACAGTTGTGGGGGCTGGGGAAAGATTAGGGGGAAGTGTATGGGATGGGATGGGCAGATTTGATCAAAACACATATGCATAAAATTCTCAAATAATAAAGAATGGGAGAGGCATTAGAAGAACAGTAGCCATTCCCAGAGACCAGTCAGCTATCAGCAACCACTTTATCCTCCCTCAAGTTCTTCTGGGATCCAGTCAGAAAGTGCTTACCTCTGCCAATCAGACACTGACGCTAAATCAAGCTGTCCACTACTGCAGGTCCTCTGACTTGCCAGCAGATGCACTGAAAGATGAAATGGCATCCTGCTATCTATAGCCATTGTATTTGTTTTACCTGCCACAGCTCTCACAGTTCAGACTACTTAGAAGAACAACTTGAAGGAGTTCAATCTGGAAAATCCCTGCTTATGAAGCAAATCCCCTTAAAGACACTGATGCTGTAGAAAATGAGGTTCATTTGAAAGGGTGTATTGATGATGCTTTCCTAAAAGACACGCACATGCACACATGCTTGCATGCACACAGAGAGAGAGAGACAGTGGCAGAGAGACAAAGACAGAGAATCAATTCTCAAGTTGATGCTCTGAGCTGGAGTTAAAAGTCTAGAAAGATGAAGCATTAAGGGAAATATCTAAATCATGTTTATGGTGCAACAGTGAACTATAAAAGCCATCTGGTCAACCTACTTGAATGGAACTTCTTGGAAGGTATGACAATAGCCACCTGATGGCCCCGCCGCTCCTATTACTACAGCCACCCGCTCATCTACCCCCAGTCTAAACACGTTAGCATACAGTCCATTTCTCCCTGCTTGAAGCAGAAGACACTGACTAAGAATTACTAACTCTAGGCTGAGCCAGGCCAACAATAACTCTCGATGGCTAGTGTGGATTGCCACGAGGTGCAGGCCCCCTGACACTTGCAGAGCTCCCAGCAGGATAAAATTCCAGTTGTCCACACTCACCTCTTCTTTGAAAGCACATCCTTTCGTCGCTGCCTTCCCTTCTTGGTCTCCTTTCCCTTCTCCTGGGGGGTCTGGATCTGCTGCTTAGAGGACCCCAACCTCTCGTGAAAGCTGGTGGAGGCCCTCGAATTCCTTGAAGGAAGGGTGAAAGATGAGACTCTGGAAGTGGCCTGAACAGCATCAGTCAGAGAGCTGGGAGCTCATGATGCGGGTGTGTTTCTGATAGCAGTCCTCAGAGGACTTTTGTCTCTTCTGCTCTAGAAAAAGGACACCTTTTCAGGACACCTCCAGCACTGCTGTAGACAGTGCTGACCCCACTGCTGGCTGCATTCATACGAATGCATCCCAAGGTTCTCTTAATGCCACTTCAATGATCAAGGTCCCAAGAATGGAGGCTGCCAGGTGGAAAGGGAAGTGTCTTTGGTTCTCTTGGGGGAAGCGAGGCTGGCAGTCACTTCCTGCATCTTTCTTCCTGTCACCTTTGGTTCTCTGAGGGGAGGGGAGGCTGACTGTCACTTCTGGGGTTTTTCCCTATTCAGCCTGAACTTTGATTGCTAAGCAGCTAGACAAATATCCACCAGAGGGACTGAATATTGATGACGCTCTAATCTTCAAGTCTTTCTGTGGTACTTTCTGATAAGGATTCAGACTTTTGCTCCTCATCCTGTCTTTTGAACTCATTTGTTCTGAAGCATATACATCACCCCATTTCCCCCATTTTAAGATCTCTAGAAATTATTGGCTTACCACCGATGGAAAAGGCCTCAAGGTCATGAGGAATGGGGGACGAGGTTCAGATCAACGGTATCTTGATGGTTTATAAAGCCCTATGCCAACATCCAGTACTTAAAAGGGGGGAGAAGGAGAAGAAAAGAGAAGGGAAGGAGAGGAAGGAAGGAGAAGAAGAACAGGAAGAGCAGGGAGAAAAAAAAATAAAAGAAAGAAATGAAATTCAACCAGAGGCGTTGCTCTGGTTTCAGTCTGACTGCTTCCTCCAACAACTCCTATGTAAGGCGCCTGATTTCTCACTTGTTACATCTGCTCAGCAAGCATCCGTACAGCGTTTGACTGACAACAGGTCCTCGTGGCTCTAGGGAAGCCGTGGTTTGGACACAGAAGCTCGCACTTGTGCTATTTGCCCAGACTGCATTTCACAGAACTCCACTCCACTCTCTCACGCTACTCTTTTAGACTCTCCTCCGTGCTGAGTGAGTGCATGCCGCTGGAGTTCCAGCTTGAACCTAGGCGATGTCCACCCTTGGATGCTGGCATCTGTGGAAGGCTGACTGGGTGGTCCCTCAACAGTGTATCTGGAGATGTTCATGGAGTCTAGGCCTCCACGGACACGCAGCAAACATGCTGCCTTCAACCACCAGCAACCAGCCAGTGTCTCCTGAGGAATGTGGTGGCCTCATCGTCTCCGCCTTAGGACCACACACACTGGTATCACGATGTGGCACACAGTATTCCCTGGAGACACTCCCTGCAGACCACTGGTGTTGGATGACTAGGACCACTTAAATGGGACCCAGATGGTCCTGGAATCCGGAGTGAAGCAGTCAGGGGACCTTTGTTTGGAGACCCTGTTCTTTCTCTCGCGCTGAGCCTACTGATCTATGCGGATGATAGAACACTAAACCAAGAAGCCATCAAACCACCTGGAGCTCACATCTGGGGTTTTGGAGCAAACTAGAAAACAACAACAACACACACACACACAATGTCTTCAGAACAAGGGGACTTAAGCAAAATGGAAAAGGTGGATAAAAACAAAACCACTTGTGTAAGAAGACACTGAAACCCATGACTTTGTAGGCTAATCTAAAAATATGACCTAAAAGATTTAAAGATTGTGAAGATAACTCAAGGAAAATTAACATGGGCAGAGCAGACGACAGTCCGTGTGAGCTGGTTCCCCGCTGTTCCTGAGTGACCAGTGGCCTGAGCAGGTGATGGCCTCTCAGGACCCACTTCCTTCCCTTGCTGCATGGCAGGTTCAGCTGGTCAGGGAGGCAGCTGACGCCCGCTTACCTCTGGCACTGTAATTCTGCAAACCCTGGTTTATAATCCTCAAATACTGCTGGCCTTTACATTGTTCCCAAAGGGACTCCACCAGCAGGACTTGGGTCCAACAATGGCAGCACCCTACGGTGCTCCAGGCTTTGACAATCACAGTAGAAAAGCAACTGGAGACTGAATGAACAATGTACTGAACAGCCAACGGGTGTACCCCAGCAGCTTCGGTCGGCAAAAATAGGCTTCGTTTTTGGAAGATAATGTGTAACTGGCTGAGTGTGTTTTGATCAAACAAAGCACACATGTGGAGAAATTGTTGGAGAATGTTGGAGAATGTGCTCTCACCCCTACAGAGAACACACCCGTGTTCTTAGCAGCCACGGGTAACGTGATGTCACATCTCACCAAGATCTCTGTAAGCAGAACTTTTTCAGTGTGAGGTCTGACTGACACTTGGTGAACATTCATCTTTTCATGGTGTCTCATACGAATCTCCATTTTGATTTCACAAAATCTGATGGGAAGTCAGCTTTCCTTATGCGCCTGTCACAGGAACTTGTGTGCTCTAAGGTTGGCATAGGTTTCTTTCTGTGAATTCTGCTTGATACCCGACAGTCGGGTATTCCAGGCCTGTTCCATACCTCTCCTCTGGCGCCATGGGCAAGAAGGATTAGGCCATCCCACAGGCCAAACACACCTTGTACTTACTCACCAGGCAGTGTATTCTCAAAGCCCCCTTTAACACTTCCTACTAAATATTACCTACTCTTTATTGCCTTGTATTTGTGTGTGTGCATATGTGTGTTTATGTGTATACAAGAGCGTGTGTGTGGACTGGTATGATGTGTGTGCACACGAGTGTGAAGGTCAGAGGTCAACCTCAAATGTCTCTCCAGCACCATCTACTTCATTTCTTGAGACAGAGTCGCTCACTAACCCACAATTCACGTAGTAGGCTAAGCTGTCCAGCCAGTAAGCCCCAGGGCTTCTGAGGACCAAGCTCAAACCCCTCTGCTTCCACAGCAAGAACTTTGCTAAGTGTGCCATCTTTCTCTCCAGCCCACTTCTGCTAGCACCGTAAAGCTTTCAATAATCCTCAGACTCACTCTGACGGCTAATGCACTTCTAGTGGGCTGGTTTCCCGTGGGTCTTGATTATAAAATTCAGGCAAGAACATAAATAAGCGAGGCAATTATAAGGAAGGATGAGGCATAGGAACCACCAGAGCAGATTAAAAAGCATCATCTAGAGCTATAACCACAGCAGGGACAGGCCGACCAAGCAGAGGCAACAAGCCCGGAAACAGAGCCATGCCTCGAGGCACCTTTATATGCGACAGAGATGCTGATGTAGAGACAAGAGGGCATACATCTGGGAGAATTAATCACATGTCTTCGTCTCCCTCTACACCAATTTCTACATGGAATATACATACATGTCAAAGCTGACAATAGGGTTCCCACTAGTCGCAAGAGGTGGGTGCCACTGCCATTCTGAGGGCAGAGAAGAGCTCACATCGATCACATCGTTCCCCTCAACAGACGGATAATGAGCGCGGAGTGACTTATTCCCGTCTGTCACCCGAAGCTTGTACTTTGCCACTAATCCTCAAAGCCTCTCCCTCCACTGAGTAGCCTTTCCATCACTGAATTGATTTTTTTAAAGTGGATTTCAATATTCCACTTCAATACATTAGCCCCTGGTCTCTCTACCTACGCTTCAGCCCTCACTTGAACCTACTGTCTATAAAGGCCATTATCCGAGCAGGCACCTGGGTGAAGTCAGGCACCTCATCTTGCTTAGCATTGCTTCTGACAGGTCTCTGGTGTGGGCGCTCGGCCACTGATCTTCCTGGCATCATAATTGTCACTGGGGTTATTCAAAAGCCACATCTAAGGAGCTGTCAAAGAACGGAAAAGGTGGCTTTCAAGTGCTTACTCGGTGTGTGTTCCTTTTCTACTCTGCCCCCCATGACAACACCTTCAGGAAGGATTTGAACCAATTGTCCTGGAAAATAGGGGTTCATCGGGAGTTTATGATGCAAAGCTGCCATCCCTCCACTGAGCTGATGGAAGAGTTCTTTGACGCTGTGTCTCCTGTGCTGGCCCACATCATCTTCCCGTCAGACTGATGCGAGTCTAGCAGGAAAGGGTAATTTTACTTCTAACTTCTTTTCTTTCTCAAACTATTACACTACAGGTTCGCTGTTATTGTGGTTCAAGCTGAAGGTCAGAAAAGCAAAGCAGCCAGCCACCGGCTCTTACCTCTACCTCAGTCTGAAATGGCGATCCTGCCTCCAGGAATCTCAGAATGACACTGAGACTGAGATCTGTCTCCTCCCGTCTTATATTCTTCTCTGGTGCTGGGATTAAAGGCCTGCACCACCACTGCCCAGTTTCTATGGCCAACTAGTGTGCCTACTGGGATTAAAGGTGTGTGCCTCCACTGCCTGGTCGGTATGGCTAACCAGTGGGGCTGTTTTGCTCTCTGATCTTCAGGCAAGCTGTATTTATTAAAATACAAATGAAATATCCCTACAGCTGTGGTGCTGGGTGTCAAACAAATAGTGGTTTTAAAGAGAGATGCTCATTTCCCCCACACCGAGAGGCACACACAGAGACAATCATGGGTGTTTGGCTGGAAGCAGGTACTGGAGGTCAGTGGCCTTTTCTCATTTATCTGCCATCCTTAGCCAGTTACCTCAATGTCAAGGTAGCTGCTCCCATTTCCACCAGGTTCAACCCAACAACATGAAAGGGAGAAGCAGAGGTGCAGTTCATTATCATCGTGGTGCAACATGGTGGCGTGCAGGCAGATGTGGTGCTGGAGAAAGAGACAATGATGGAGGAATGATGGAGGAAGAGACGGAAGGGAAACTGATGATGATGATGAAGATGATGATGGTGGTGGT
Source organism: Microtus ochrogaster (assembly GCF_000317375.1). Taxonomy (NCBI): domain Eukaryota; kingdom Metazoa; phylum Chordata; class Mammalia; order Rodentia; family Cricetidae; genus Microtus; species Microtus ochrogaster. The sequence goes on from NC_022019.1 coordinate 32,443,467, forward strand.
GGTGGTGGTGGTGGTGGTGGTGGTGGTGGTGGTGGTGGTGGAAGAAGGTGGAAGAAGGTGGAAGAAGGTAAAAAGCAACACAGGACTGGGGGAGCTAAGTGAAGTGGGAGAACAGAGGAAAGTGGCAGAGAACGTGAAGAGGAGCCACCACAGCTACATCCTGAGCCCTCACAGGAGGGCACTCCAAACACGGGATCAATTTTTATCCACCAAGTCCAACATGACAGAACCAAAGGTCTAAATTGTTTCTTTAAATTCATTAGTTTCCCTCAGCATACAATAACAAGCTTATGAATGAGACAGACACAAGCAAAGAGGATCCAATGGGCCCCAAAGTGACCAGACTGACGGCTGCAGTCTGTAGGGTGAGAGAGCTAGACAGACAGGAAGGCTACCCAGTTCCCAGAATACCGTGACGCCCCAGCTCCACACAAACGGAACCCCACTCACACACTACCCCGACACGTGGCAAAACTCATGACTGCGCCGCGGCCCCACTAAACCGAGCTGTGTGGGCTCAGAGCCTGCTGGTTAAACGGCTCTGTCCTGATGCAAATGCCATCGCTATTTTCAGCACCGGGCTAATGAATTGCACTTCACCACATTAAAAAATAATGATTTGGAAAGGCTGCAATTATGATATTTAAGAGACAAATTGTACCCAACAGATAATAAATGTGGGTTTCACATCTCCCCTTATACTCAGAGTCTAAAGAATACCCTTTTAATCCCCTAGAAGAGAATGGGCAAACGGAATGATCACAAAGCTCAGTCCAAGCCATTAAAACTGTGTGTAGCTGTGGATGTACAGACTGAACCAAACACGTGTCTTTACTAAAGACACCTAGAGTTCAGGAGTCAAATCAGACGGCAGTGGAAGGCACAGAGAGCAACACATGTCATAGGTGTGCAGAAAAGGCTCTGTTTCTACTAGAAACAAAAATCATGGATGCATATGTATGTGCGTGCGTGCCCACCCTGACAGGCATTTGTGTGTGCGCACCCTCACATGCCTCCACTCACGTACACTGTTTGTACCGACGAAACTATTCCCATCTCTACAAAGACGGGATGCTTAATGGGATCATCACCTTAACCATCTCAACTTAGAGCACGATGTCAGAGATTGGAGGGTGGAGCCAGCTAGTTAATCAGAGAGGTCTGGAGGTCTGTAGAGAGAAGAGACAGGAAGTGACAACACAGGGTGGACAAAGGACGTGACAAGGTGGGCTGTAGACAGGCTCTTGGCCCTTTCAGTCTGCGGATTCAGAGGGGTAAGAAGTCTCCGGTGGCTGATGCTCTTTCTCTTCTTTCAGCTTTGACCCTGATATCTGACTCCAGGTTTTTAATGATAAGACTAATTAGGATCACAAGTCAAGTCATGAAAAAATGTTCAGCGTGTTCAAAGAGGTAATGAATAGATAAATTTAAAAGTACACTCATTCAACTATGTAAGAAAACCTAATCACACCCTATTTTGTGTTAACTATACCATGTAATCCTATGTTGTAGGGGTTGCGGAAGGTCTCGAAGAATCCAGTAAGTATCTTACGCTAGCGTGTAGAAATTCTATAAACTGAAGATTTTATATTAAATCACATTTAATTTGGAAAACGCTGTCTCTGAAGGAGGCTAATGGAATCCTGGTTATCTAATGCTTCTCTAAGAAGATGATACATTCAAATCTCTGTATTATAATCTGTATAGGATTTGCCTAAGAAATAATAATTAAAATCTGACTCCTAAAGTTGGTTTGAGCTCCCACATCACCCTTTAAATCATTAAATGACCTTCCCAGCACGGTGCTTTGTAAGACACACCTGGCAGGTAAGAATTTTGCTCACCTGAGCTAATGGGAGCCCACCAACTCCTGTCTGACAGTGAAGGAACCAGTCTAAGACCAAACTAGGCCCTCGGAATGTGGTTGACAGTTGCATGGCTGAGGTAGACTGTGGGGCCACTGGCTGTGAGACCAGGATTTATCCCTACTGCTTGTTCTGGCTTTTTGGAACCCATTCTCTCTGAAGGGATACCTTGCTCAGCCTAGATTTGGTGTAGAGGGCTTTGGTTCTGCCTTAAAGCAATGTGCCAGACTCCCCATGGGAAGTCTTACCCTCTCTGAGGAATAGATGTGAGTGGCATGGGGGGGGGGGCGAGGTGGAGGGATCAGGAGGAGGGGAGGGAGTGCGAACTGGATTTGGCATGTAAAATGAAAAAAGATAGTTTTTAAAATAAATTTTTAAAATGAAAAACAAAAAGACACACCTGGCATTCAATTCCAGGTCCATCCATCGCCGGCTGTGTAATCTGAGTGATGCTGTTTCCCCACAGCATCCGTATCTCTAGAGGCAGTTTTAATACATCCTTCAAAGGGCTGCTAAGGTTAAATCAGCAAAGCACTCACAGTAACTTGGCATACAGCAGTGTTTGCTCTTTTACATTTCCCTGCATGTTTTTAGTATGTGTTTGGACACATGTGTTAGAATGGGTCTACCCTTGTGTGTATGTGCATGAGGAGCCAGAAAACGTTTTTATTCCTCAGGAGTCACTGGCCATGTTTTGTTAAACAGACTCTCCCTCTGCCCTGTAGTCCACTGAGTAGGCGGAGCTGCCTGGCCAGTGGGATCAGCATGTCCCTGCCTCCCCAGCGCTGGGCTTACACACTCACCACACCCGTGACATTTTTATTGGGTTTGGGGATCAGACTCTGTAACACACACATCTGAGCTCTATGCCCTACCATGGAGTTCGTGAACCAGGCAAGGGGCTGGAGATTGAAACACACAAAGACTCATAGAGACACAGGTCATCCTTGATACCAGAATGCCCCAAAAATGCCCCCTTTTTTGTGTCCAGGAGCAGCTTATATAGGGATAGCCATGCCCCAGCCAAACACACCAAAAATCATTCCCCTGCCATCAGGAACTCCTATGGGTCACGTGCTCAGAGCAGCTGCAGGCATTACAAGTTGTTTACCTGAAATTCAGGATCTGGGGATTCACAGCTCCCAACAAGACTCAGGTCCTCATACTTGTGAGCAAACACATTACTAGCCGAGCCGCCCCCGGGCCCACGACCCTCTATTTTAATAAATGGCAGTCTTAGGTAGAGAAATGGTCAATATTCATTAAGGGGAAAGCTGAGTATAGGGCACAAGGGGCAGTGTTGGCAGCCATCATTCCTTCACTGCCTTCAGTTTGCAGGGGGCATTCAGGGGCATTATGTCACAACATACTACAGAAAGGAAAGGTATGGAAACAGATGTGGATCACTCGGTGTCTAAAGGGGGTGTTAGCTGAGTCATGTGACCCCACTTTTCTGTACCCGTCAAGGTCCTTGAGCTCCTTTGTAGCCTTCTGGGTTGTAGATGCCCACCACGTGTTTCTTGTCCACAGACACTTGCAGATGAGTTGAGTTAGCAATGAAAATACACTGCCTGCCCTTCCTCCTGCTCCATCCCCAAATCAGTTTTCACTCTGTTTATAAACTAGAGCTGTTTCCTGTTACTGACATGTGACTCTTAAAATTCTTCTTGAGACAGGTGTATCCAATGGCTGTCTGATTTAATGAAAGAATCACAGAAAACTCTGAACATGCTTTCATTTTATATGTAGGTGAAAGCCATATATACACACACATACATACATACATACACATATACACACATACATACATACACATATATACACACATACATACATACATACATACACATATATAAACACACATACATACACATATATACACATACACACATACATACACATATACACACACAAACATACATACATACATACACATATACACACATACATACATACATACACATATACACACATACATGCATACATACACATATATACACACACATACATACATATATACACACATACACACATACATGCATACATACATACACATATATACACACACATACAT
>NC_022019.1:32447955-32453019 GCF_000317375.1 Microtus ochrogaster
ACACACACATACATACATACACATATATACACACATACATACACATATACACACATACATACATACACATATACACACACATACATACATACACATATATACACACACATTACACATACACACACACACACACCTGATTTTAGTTGTTGTTTCCTAACAACTTGTCCCTGTTGGTCTCTTTCATTCATTTGTCCCCGACTCTAACTGGAGGCCCCAAATTTGGAAGCATGACAAGATGTATGTAAAGTTCAAAGAGAAACAAATGTGCTCTTGCCATCAATATGCTCAGGAAAAAATATAAATATAATTCCAGATTACTAAAAATCCAGCCTGCACGGACATACCTGAAATCCAGCACTAGGAAGATTAAGGCCAGAAGACCACGAGTTTGAGCCAGCCTCAGCTACATGGTGAAACCCTGTCTCAAACAAACAAAAACAAAGCCTGTCACACACCAAGGGGGACACTGCGCCTGCTTGGAAGACGGGATTCGTGAAGGACATTTTCAAGGATTTGTGTCTTGGCAGAGTCCAGTTCAAGGCCCTGGGAGAGAGTGTGGGAAATTACTCGATAGAATGGAAGTGGGAGGAGTGAGAAGAAAAAGATAAAGAGGAAAGTCGGGATGGATACGAGAAGGCAGGAGGGAGACGCCGAGGACCCTGAGCGGAGAGAGAGTCACCGACCTTAGAAAGACGAGCTCCCTTCTAGGTGAAGAGCACTGGCTGCCCTTGCAGATGTGAGCTCACTGCCCACCCCCACATCGAGCAGCTCCCAACCACCTAAAACTGTAGCTCCGGGAAACTGGATGCTCTCTTCTGGCCCCTGCACGCACACACGTGGCATTTATTCACACAGACACATAGACACAAATAAATATAAAAACAAATCTTTAAAAACCATTAACTCCAGAGAGAGAAATCAGGAGGCAGCTTCCAGAGTGCAGGGTAAGCGCCTGGGCTAGGACAGGGAACAGGAGGGAAAGACAGGCGTGGACATTATGTGACCATCACCTTCTCCACTGTGCCTTCTGCGCCACACCAAGACAGTTCGCTGTTTCCACTAGCAGCTCTGGAACAAGAGCCAGGCCGTGTTCTTGGTTTTCACTGTGTATCCACCAACCCTTCAGTTGCCACTGTCTGACCTCCCCAGAGCACAACACACCACACACACACACACATTCAATGTGCCCCCCCCCGTCTGACATTTGCACATCACTGCCCCTCAGTATGTGCTTCTAAATGACTTTGAACTACCGCTGAAATATGCTCACAGTGCGTTCCTATCTGACCTATGGAGACACCTCATTCCTGGCCAGCAGAACGCTGCCCGGCGCTGCTTATGCATGACTAACTATTTTAATCACGACAATAAGCTTCCTGTCAGTGACATTTTGCAGGTACAGGTGCAGAGATTTCGGCAATGGCAAAGTGCGCTCTGGCACCATGGCAACCGGTGCGTCAGCTGGCTAACACTCAGCAGTTCCGGAAGGGTAGCTCTCCACTCACTTTAGCTGACGACAAACCCCAGGGATGCTTTGGTCTGCCTTTTCTTCTCCAACACAGCTGTCTATCAGGGAGGGAAATGGTTTTGCTCGACAGGAACACTGGTTTTGCTACTGTGGGAGGATTGAGATGAAGGCTACAGCCCAGCGTGACTCGGTACTGTCTGTTGGGATGCACAGGTTGCCTTCCACAGGCTGGCGTTCTATGTGGGGGCTGGCTGCTGCTTTGCCACATGCGTTGCATTGAATGGACTTGAAAACACTCGTCAGAGCCTTCTTTCCCCTGCAGCCAGCCTCACATCTTAGGGGCTCACAGACCCCTCCCGTACTGGGTATTACTATTTTCGCTCCTGCATTAAAAGATTTATGGTGTCAGGGTGCCAATGCCCTGGGCATTCTCATGGGAATTGGACTAAATTTATCGTGGACATAGAAAGGCTGTCAGGGATACTCAAGTAGTTTCTGTCTCTTTTCCTCCCTCATTCTCTCCCTCCATCCATCTATACCTTTCTTTCTCTTGTCTAATTCTTCCCAATTCCCTATGATCTGTCAACTATATGACCTGTCATAAACATCTCTATACTTTGAGCTCCAGATCAGCAATGATATAGATGATTAGCAATGATAAAGATTTTTTTCATCTTTTGCCCATGAAAGTGCCCTGAATGGACAGCTCTGGGCCACATGTCCATCTCCAGTGAGAGCTATGATCATCAGAAAAGAAGCAACTTAAGGGGAAAAGGGTTTATGTTGGCTCGCGATCTGAGAGGTTCCCCCCCATCGTGGGGGAAGGCATGGTGTAACTGCAGTGTTGTGGGTGCTTACTCTCATCTCAGTGGACCATGAAGGGGGGTACGGATGCAGGTCCATCAGGGCAGAATATAGCCAGGCTGGAAGAGAGAGAGAGAGAGAGAGAGAGAGAGAGAGAGAGAGAGAGAGAGTAGGTGGAGGAGTCAGGGAGCCACCAGGTAATATTTTTGGTTTCTTTGTCAAAAATCAGGTGTTCATAAGTGTGTGGATTTATATCAGTGTCTTTGGCTCTATTCCATTGATCCATGTTTTGATGCCAATACCAGAAATTACTTTTCTCCTGTTCTCTTCTTTCCTTCACTAGTTCATTCTTTCTCTTTACTTTTTGTGTGGTACTCAGGGTTGAATACAGGGTTTCCTGCTTGCTGGATAAGCACTCTGTGATGAGATGCTGCCCTCGCTCTTTAGGTGGCTCTGGCTGGTCTTAAATGAATGCTGTAGACGAGGTAATACATTAGCTTAGTGTCTCTTGCCCTATCGTCCTGGGATCACAGGACTATGTCACCAAACCAGGCTAAGGATATATAAATTTAATTTAAGCAAAACTTAGGAATTCAACAAAGATTATCCTGAAAGAAATCCAGGGCTATAGCCAACATTGTGTAAGCATCTATATATTAACTGCCTAAGATGTTTAAAAAGATTTGAAAATTACAAGTTTTTTGGTATTCATTTTGATACACAGTCATGTTATGGATATATATCTAGCATATTCTGAGTGTGTAAGATCTTTTTTCTGGCTTCTCGTTTTAGTGTCCAGCTTCACAGGTATTGGCTTTCACCCCACAATGTGCCAGCTATTTAAACAGCTCACTCTATGGCATGATTCTGTCTCTCTTGCACAGACCTTTCTTCCGGAAGACATAAACAAATACCACTCACTACAAATAAAGTTGACTAAAGAAATATAGTAAGCCATTTTCCTATCTTAATTTATAATTTAGAAACATTCATTTAAGTAAAAACATTTATTTTTGTAAAAAGTTGCAAAGGAACTTGAGGTTTGGTTTGATGTCTTCTGCCTCCTTTGCTTTGGAAAGTCTGACAATATCAAGTGTTGGCGAAGACGTGGGAGAGTGGAGATGGGCATATTTGCGAGAACAATTTGGCAACTTCAAGAAAAAGCTTGTGTTTTAATCTTCATAGTAAGCTACTTTGTAAGTAAGGTAGCTAATACCCAAAGGGATTAACTCCCTCTCCCCAAATCATACTGCTTCAGGGATCGAGACCTATAGACTGAGCTTGACCTGTTGGCTATGAGAGCTGCTGAGCTTCCCCTTCTGTATCCTGTCCTGGTTCAGCTGCCACAAGCCCAGCCTATAGTATATCCTGGTGACAGGCTTTACTACTACACTGAAGAGCCACCATTTTCCACACCACTCGTTGCGTGTAATGGGGGCTGGAACATGACATGTACCCACAAAATGGTGTGTTGAGACAATTTCCCACAGTGCTGTATAATTTTTAAGGACTAACTGTGTTTGCAACCATGTATACAAATTCTCCCTTCAGAGGAGGACTCAGTGCCATGACCTCTTGCCGTCTTTTCTATTGCTATGAGAAAACACCATGACCAAGGCAGCTTATGAAACAAAATGTTTAGTTGGAGAATTGATTACAGTTTCAGAGGATTAGTGTATGATCATCATGCTGGCAGGCAGGCAGACACAGCTCTGGAACAGTCTTGAAAATTTACAGGGCGGGGGAGGGGCTGGGCGTGGTCTTTGAAACCTCAAAGCCAGCCTCCAGTGACACAGCTCTTCCAACAAGGCCATGCCTTCCAATCCTTCCTTTATAGTCAATCAACCAGGGACCATGATGAGCTATGGGCACCATTCTCTTTTAAATCATTGTATGTGCCAATGAATTTTTAGGATAAAAATCTGTTTCAGTCTAAAACTTTCAAGTCAAAGATGAGGTTCTGACTATGATGTAGTTGGATCTCTGGCAAGCGTGTGACAGTTTGCTCCACTGGCACCCTTCTCTGGAAGCATGTAGACCCTCTCCCGGGCAACGGCAGCTAAAACATCTACCTGGATTTCTCTTCTCAATGTCAACATCAACCTTCTCATATCACGATTTCTTCTCATTTACACTAGCAAGGAAATTAATTTAATTTTCATTAGTAAACATTCTGTTTCTAAAAATGAAATTTGGGGGTCATTTATTTTGGTAGGCAAGCAGGGTTTTGTTGAGAGTGCTGGCTCCTCACAACAGGGAGTTCTGCTAAGAATGGGTTTCCTCAGGAGCCACTTTCAAAGAGTACTTCTGTGTCTATTCCAGTTCAAACCGGATAAAACCGCCTTGTTCTGCCGCCTCCAGATCCATCACTCATTCGCTTTTCCACTGTCTGCTCGGCTCCCAGTTTGTAGTGTAGGCCTGCAACCATGGTCTTAAACTCCTCCTCCTGCGACACCACGTCTCCCTTCTTCCCTGTGCTGCAAATAGGAACCCTAAATACTAATGCTCTAACAGGGAGCTGGGAAGTTGGGATGGTTCTTTACGGACCACTTGGCAAGATTCAGAATCACCTGGGAGACAAACCAAGGCTCAAAACAAGACTTATCTATAAGGATACTTCCAGAGTATCAATATCAGTTCAACAGAGGAAGGAAAACAGGCCCTGAGGGTATAATTCTATAGGTTAGAGTAGTCTATTATAGGCTGGGGTACTCTCTTGGCTGGGGTATTCTATAGGCTGGGGTACTCTCTTGGCTGGGGTATTCTATAGGCTGGGGTACTCTCTTGGCTGG
>NC_022019.1:32453435-32456019 GCF_000317375.1 Microtus ochrogaster
AGGAGAAATCAAGTAGAATCATTGCATGTGTCTCCTTCTGCTTCATGACTGTGCACGCATAAACTATACCATGACTAGTGACTTCATACCCCTGCCACCATGACAGACTGAAGCTTCAAACATTAAACCAAAATAACCCCTTCTTCCTTTAAACTGGCTTTGTTGGGTATTTCGCACAGCACTGAGAAATAGAAATAACACCTTGACCCAATAGAAAAGTAGGAGCGTAGGGTTTCCCATGTCTTCCCATAAGCCTCAGCACACACCTCTCTCGGGTGGCACAAATGGATTCTTCCTGCAGGGCCAGACTACATGGTCCTGTGTTTCTGGCTGCCTCTTCTCCCAAGCCTCTGCCACCTCCTAAAGAAGGAATATCCCAGAACATTCCTGGCAACTCTTCAGTTCTAAACACAACTGAACGGATGTTTCACCAGAACAAATAATAAGCAATTTTTGTTCAGTTGCGTGCTAAGTTGATAGATGTCAGGAGCAGAAGGGGCCCCTTCTAATAGAGAAAACAGCTGAGGTCAGCAGGTAACGTCATTATCTCCTATGTGTTTTCCGTATTTGAGTGCTTTCTCCATTCACAGTTTTAAAATAGTCATTTTCCTTGACTTATTATTTTCCAGAAGTACTTCTCACACCATTAAAGACTCTTAATATCATTTTTAATAACTGTTGTGCTGTGCAGGAACCGTAATTCCTTAGTGGTTCCTAATATCGGGGCTCTTGAGAATATTGGCCCCACACTGCTTCCCATTTACCTGGTACCCTCATGGCTCACAGCTCAGCGACATCTCTCGGAACTTTGAGGTGACAGTGCCATCCTTCTGTCTGTGCTGGGCACCTGACTGCAGCTTCCTGATGAAGTGATCGTCCTTCTGTCTGTGCTGGGCACCTGACTGCAGCTTCCTGATGAAGTGATTGCCTCTCTCACCAGCTTTTTTCCCTTCTTCCAGCACATTTTCTTCTGCTTTACATATTTTCCGCTTTCTCGAAAAATTTTCAAAACCAGCCTCAGACTGGCTCTGAACAGGTTTCTCTCTGACAAGGCGCTCTGTGCTGTTTTCTAATCATCTTTATGGACACTTTGGAATTAGATCAGATTTTTAAGCAAGAGCTATTTAAGAGATTTATAAAGGGCCAGGACTGCTGCATAGACAATTTTGAAAATAAGAAGAAACTGCACCGTTTGGAAAGAATGTGCCTTTGCATCCTAACAGTCAGAGCAGTGTTGGAGCTGGGCTTCCAAACACAGTGAAAAGCCCTTCCCAGAGCAGGGTACAGAAGCAATGCCCTAGTACTAGAAACCATACATCAGGCATCTGTCAGGAGAGAGGTGCCAGCTCAGGATCTGCCTCCCTCGCTCTCCACCCCGCGGCTCCCGTGCTGAACCCAGCACACGGAAGTTGCTGAGAGCAGCGTTCTGAGGATGGAGATGTCGGCAGCGCATCTGTGATGCCCTCCCTGCTGCCAGACTCACAGAGACCACCTGACATGGCAGTGGCCTGGAAATTCAGCAGATCTGCAAGGCCAAGTTAGGGCATCTTAAAGCCCACCCTCTCACCCGAGCGCCATGCTGGGAAGGTACGAACAGGGCTGGGCTTCCGTCCTTTAACTGCTCGGTAAAAGTCAAGCAATCCTCTGCCTTGTGTTCAGCTCAGGACTAAGGGAAGGCCATGGAGACAGCTCGCTAACAGACTCATGACCGCGATAAGAAGGAAGGCAAATGAGTACACAGGACATGGCTGCTGATGGGAACAGATAGCTCTAAGTACAGGAGGTGACAATGGAAGCACCAACCAGCTGAGCTGTGTTGAGCGAACTCTGGGCAACTCAAGGTTGTTGTCAAGGGGGTTTCCACACCACTGCTGTGCCCGTAGAGATGCTTGGGAGCTGCTCCACAAGAGGGAGGGAGTTCTAGGAATGGCCTAATCGATTCTCTTCTCCATTCTACTAGATCTGCTAGGGCATAGTGGCACACATTTTATAGGATGGGTACAATGGGGCAAATAAAACTTGTGTAGACTGTCATCAACCAGCAAGTGGTAGGGACTGTGAACACAGGGTGGTGTAATGACCTCAATATATGCATGAAAATGTCACGAGGAGACCCATCATTTTATATGCCAACTACAAACAAAGATTTAACACACATTGGCAAAGGCCGCTTGTTCGTTTCCTGGCCACCCAGATCTGAAATAATGACACATATACAGAAGAACTCCCTATGGAGGGTCCATCCACTGAAACTGTTTACCTGAGCTAATGGGAACTCACCAACTCCAGCTGGCCTGGGAAGGAACAAGCATAGGCCCAAACTAGTCCCACTGAATGTGGTTGACAGTTGTATGGCTGCGGCAGACTGAGGGGCTATTGGCAGTGGCACTGGGATTTATCTCTACTGCATGTACTGGCTTTTTGGGATCCTGTTCTCTTTGGATGTATACTTTGCTCAGCCTAGATGTAGTAGGGAGGGCCTTGGACCTTCCCCAAAGCAAAGTGCCTCACCCTCTGATGTGGGAATGATTTCTTATTAATAAAGAAACTGCCTAGGCCCATTTCATAGGCCAACCCTTAGGTA
>NC_022019.1:32458824-32476900 GCF_000317375.1 Microtus ochrogaster
AGAGCTAGCCAATAAGAGGCTGGAACTAATGGGTCAGGCAGTGATTAAAAGAATACAGTTTCCGTGTAATTATTTCGGGGCATAAGCTAAGCTAGCCATGCGGGCGGCAGGGTCCTGGGGACGCAGCCCCTGCCGCTCTTAATTCAACAACCCTCTCTGAGGAGTGGATGGGGATGGAGTGGGAGGGTGTGTGGAGAGAGTGGGAGGAGGGGAAGGAGCTAGAATTTGGATTGATCTTTTTTAATAAAAAAAATTCTAAGAAAGAAAGAAAGCTAAAACACTAACATCCACACCTAAGAGAGAACATACAATATTTGTCTTCTGGGTCTGTGTTGGGAGCAGTGAGACCCCAGATCCTGAATTTCTTGTAAACAACTTGTTTTCCCCTGATCTGAGTGCCTACAGCTGCTCTGAGCACGAGACCCTCAGGAGTTCCTGATGGCAGGAGAGTGGTTTCTGGTGGGTTTGGCTGGGGCATGGCTATCTCTATATAATCTGCCCCTGAACACAATAAAGGGGCATTCTTGGGGAATTCAAGGACGCCCCGTGTCTCTGTCTCTCTGTCTGTGTGTGTCTGTGTATTTTAACCTCCAGCCCCCTTGCCCGAAGTTCGCGAACTGGGTGCCAGCGCACAGAGCGCAGACATGGGGGCGAGGTGCGCGCCAGGTCTGTGTTTGGTGTGGAAAGCCCTTCTGTATACGCGTCGTTATTTCAGGCGATTGGACATGAGGTCCCACCCCTAGACAAGAAGCTCTCTGCAACTAATAGCCGCTGGCAAATGGGGAAATCAGTTTTCTCCAGTGGGGTCTTACTGTGTGTCAGCCATACTTCCGGGCAGGACCCGTGTTCATGAGTAGTCAGCCAACACACACACACAGCAGTATTCTTGTGGACTTTTTGCTTAGTTTGGGTTTGTTTTTACCTTATCAGTCTTTTACTTGCTTGTTTTGGTTTTCATTTTTGTGTTTTTGTAGGTGTATTTTGTGTTTCTTGTTCTTCTGTTTCTTTTAAGAGATAGAGAAAAAGATTATAACATTGGGTAGGTAGGGAGGTGGGGAAGATCTGGGAGGAACTAGGGGAGGAAAAACATTATCCATAAATTATATGAGAAGACTTTTTTCAGTCAAAGTGAGGGAGAAAATACAAACTCCAGGTGAAGATGAAGACCAAACTGCCAAGAACTGCGAGCTCCACCAGACTTCTCTTCACTCATAGCACAGACATGAAATGTACCCCGAGAAAGCACACAAGAGAACAATTGTTGATGTACTCATTACCTGTATATATAGTATATAGTTATTATTCTTACTGTATATCATTTTCTTATATTAGTTATCTTAGACAAAAAAGGGAAATGTGGTGGTATTTTGTTTGTGCTATAACGAATAAAGCTTGCTTAAAGACTAGAGTGCAGCTAGCCACACTAGTTAGCCATAGAGGCCAGGCAGCAGTGGCATGCACCTTCAATCCCAGCACTCGGGAAATAGAGGCAGAAGGATCTTTGTGAGTTCAAGGCCACCCTGGGTGACGTGAGATTGATTCTAAAACAACTCACACAAAGGTGATCCTGGCACTTGGAATCACACACCTTTAATCCCAGCACGAGGGAGGTGGAGACAGGAATGATGTGGCTGGGCGGAGAGAAGAATGATATGGCTGGGCAGGAGGACACAGGAGCTCAGAGCATTCGGTCTGAGCATTCGTAGGGACAAGATCGCCCCTTTGGTCTGAGGATCCGGTAGAGGTAAGAACTAGTGTCTGACTGTTCTGCTTCTCTGCTCAGCATTAACCCCTATATCTGACTCTGGGTTTTTCTTATTAAGACCAATTAGAATTTGCACTAAACACATATGCCACAGCAAACTGGGTGTGCATCACAAGTCAAAGCATAATTCTTTACTCCATCATCACTCAAATTTTAGGGTGATGTCTTCGTGTTTAACAATAGCACTAATAACCAGTAAACACTCTCCTCTCTCCATGGAAATAGCCTTTATATATATATATAGCCAACATAACGTTTATTTATTTTGGTTCCTGGCATGCAGAGGCTGCTGGGATTCTAAGTGTCTTTTGTGTGTTAATTTGTTGCCTGGTTGCTGGGAGTCCTTGGGCATCGTCAGAGTAAGCAATAGTGGGTAGAAAGACCAAGCCTTGATTAAAAGTGTAAATAGCCTTGTCCCTAAACAGAGGGACAGAGGAGCTGGAACTCAATCACCAAAGGCCAAAAGATTTGGTGATCTTGTCTACTTCATGAAACCTTCATGAAAACTCCAAAATGATGGGGTTCGGAGAACTAAACTGACAAGTGTATTTACATGCCAGGAAGAAGGGTACACTGTAATCCCATGGACAGAGGTTCCCACACACAGCACCGCTCTGGACCCTGCCCTATGAACGGAGAGGAGAGGAACAGTAAGTTCTGTAAGGTTCTGTATGGTTTGATTGGAAAGCATCTGGGATGCTCATCTGTCCGCATCTTATCTCCACCCGTGTCTGTGGGCAGTCCTTCCTTCAACAATAACTAAGAGTCCAGTGTGTGAGAAAACTCTAGGCTATGCAATGTTCATCTTTTTCCTAAGTATAAAAATATTTATGATTAGTTGATTAAAGATAAGAAAATGTTCCATAATGAGGTCTCACAGAGCCTCAGATTTTTGTATGAAGAGTTTTACTACAAAGTATTGGAAACCTTGATTTGAGACATTAGGTCATTCTGATTATATTAATGGCAGATGGGGGGAAAGGAGGCCAATTTGGACTAAAGGTTCCCCACTATGATGCAGCCCTACCTAAAATATGGCCAGCCTGGTGATGACTCGAAGAGTTGACGTAGGCCCTACCATATTCTCAGTGCTGTAAAAATCTTGATGACTGGGAGAAGTTGGCATAGTAAGCTTTCTGGAACTGGGCTGAGTTTCTAGAAGCCACTTAATTATCAGCTCCATTTGGACAAGTCTGTGGAATACCACACCATTTTAAATCTTGTTTCTTATGAGATTTAACTATATGAATATTTTAATGTCTAATAATGGGAATTTTTAAGAACTGAAAAAGCATATTAAGTAAATCGAGACAGACATCATGTGTTGTCTCATTTCTGGGTCTTAGACTTTATAGATTCATAAAATCATATCTGTACAGATGGTATAAAAGCAAGATTCTGGGAAACAAAGGAGACGGGCCAGAGACAAGGCTGAGCGGGAGGAAGGCAGTGAGTGGCGTGTTGGCGCCAGGTGAGATTGCTAGCTTTAGTAGTCAACTCACTGCCTGGGAAGAGAGACTCTCGCCTGAAGAACTGCCTCTATCAGACTGGCTTCTTAGCATGTGTGATGAGGAGGACCCAGCCCACTGTGGGTGTCATCCCTGGGCGGGGGACCCTGAGCTATGTAAGAGAGCAGCTGAGCAAGCCAGCCAGCAGCGTCCCTCCAGACTCTGCTTCAGCTCTTTCCCCAGCCCTGGTTCCTGCCTTGAGTTCCTCTGTGGTTTCCCTCCACAATGCACTATGACCTGCAAGCCAAATCAACCCTTTCTTCCCTAAGCTGGTTTTATCACAGCAGCAGAAAGCAAAACTAGCCCAGGGGAATGTGTGCAAGACACTTTATACACTTGCATGCCTTATTCAACCCTTTACAATAATTTTTAAAGAAAAATTAAAGCTCAGAATAGTCATAGAATGGAGTTGTATACATATATGTCTATGGTTTTTCAAGACTCTTGACTTATTTTTAAAACGCATCGCATGTTACCTAGAAGCAAGATGAGATACGTAACACCACATGCCATGTGAACTTGCATGCACGAGCTTGTATGTGTGCCCTTGAAGATATTTGGGGTGCACAGGTAGACGTTGGGGTTATAATACCTAGGATGAAATCTACAAAATGTCTACAAACATTCCCTGGAGATGAGGGGATTACAGACTTCAATTGTAGACTTTCTAAATTAGGGAAATTTTTATAGTGAGTAAGAATATTATTTGTTCTTTAATAATCAAGGGAAAAGTTAAACTTGTAAATGAATATTGTCCTTATGAGTGAGTTTGAGAAATTGCACAAGAATGATTCTGGTCTCTCCTGTCAGTTCCCTGAGCACAACTGTGTACAAAATAAAGAATGAGCTCTCTCTGTCCTAAGGGAAAGGCCTTAGAAAAATATATAGACAACATAGTAACATGAAATCTTACAGAAGTGACATTGTTGCAAGCGTGGCTGGTTTGGGGGGGGGCCATAAGCCACCATGTTTATTTGAAACACCTTTAAGGAAGTTACAATCCAGAAGGAGATGTCACAAAGGTATTTCTGTTAAAAAGAATAAATAACAGGGCTGAGGGATACTTTAATTGGCAATGTGCTTGCTGTGCCCCTATAAAAAGCTGCATGTACTGGCATGCATTTAAAACTCAAGGGTTTTCGGGAGCTCAGTCCAGTGCTCCTATGCGGGTTTCTGCCTCTGTTTCCATCAGTTGCTGGGTGAAGGGTCTAGCCTGCACACCCAGCGCTGTGACATTTATGATATTCATCAGTCTGACTACAGGGCAAGGCCAGTTTGGGCCCCCTCTCCTCTATTGCTTAGGGTCTTAGCTGGGGTCATCCTTGTGGATTCCTGGGAATTTCTCTAGAGTCAGGTTTCTTGTTAGCCCCGTAATGGCTCCCTCAATCAGAATATCTCTTTCCTTGTTCTCCATCTCTGTCCTTCCTCCATCACGACCACCCCATTCCCTCAAGTTCTCCTCCCCCCTTCTCCTCTTCCCCTTCTATCCTCCATTCTCCCCAACTCCCACTGCTTGTTCTGGTTTTGGGGGAACCTATTCTCTTTGGATGGATACCTTGCTCAGCCTAGATACAGTAGGGAGAACTTTGGACCTTCCCCAAAGCAATGTGCCTTATCCTCTCTGAGGATGGATGGGGGTTGAGTGGGGGGGGGTAGATGAAGGGGAGGGAGTGGGAACTGGGATTGGTATGTAAAATGAAAAAGTTTGTTTTCTTTATAAAAAAAAGAGAGGAAATTATTTAAATAAAAAAAAAAACCTCAAGGGTTGTAGGAGTCAGAAACAACAGAGCCCTGGGGGTCACTGGGCAGAAGCCCAGACTAATCAGCAACTCCAGGTCCCAGGGAGAAACTGTTCCAGTTAACAAAGTGGGCAGTACTGAGGTTGATTCCTGGCCTGCACACACCCATGCACACACATATATGTATACACAACACATACACAATGAACACATCAATGCACACTTATACGTGTGTACACAGGAACATATACCTTCACGCACACATGTACACATGCATGTACGCACATACATACAATATACACAAATGCACACAGGCACATGTGTGGGCACGCACAAGCACACAAAAGAACAACCAACAGGTTCACCTTAAATTGTGTCCTTAGCATTTATGTCCATCACTAATAAATGATAAAGCTTGGGGGACCTTGGATTTGAGGTGAGCAGGACCAGCTCTGGATGTGAAGGCTAGCACGCAGTTGCAGCAGACTAGAATTTTGTTGGGTTTATTGCTTTTATTTATTTATTTTTGTTACAAATAGCTGCTAATTGTAATACTGTTTTTCTCATAATCCCTCTCATTTTCAATCAACAGCTTTGCAGAAGGCAAGACTTTTAGGAACACACATGCGGAGTTACTGCAAAAGCACTAATGTAAAACTTGATGCTGATAAAGAAAATGTTAGTTACAGCATTTGCTATCACTGTTCCTCCCCTCCCTTTCAAGATTCAGGCCTTCTGAAAAGGTCTTTAATCACCGCTATGCCCTGCCACATCTTCATCCACGCTAGCTCGACCACTACCCGACCTTCTCGCTCAGTCTTATTTCGGTCTTCCACCGCTTGTTAAATTTTTTCGTAGTGAACACCGACTGAAGAGTTCTTGGTGTTTACTGGACAATGTTGACCACACAGGAGAAGGCAAGCTCTCTGGGCATAGGGACTGTGTGTGTCTCATTAACCACTGTACTTCCAGAACCCAGCAGGCAGACCTGTTCCATGTGCTCAGTGAGCCAGGGGCCACCAACATAAAGACCCATAGGCTTTCCATGTTATTCACACCCCTGAGGCATCAAGGTCAAGAAATGTCTCTATTTTGGTTGTAAGAAAGTTGACCTAGAGACAGGTAAATGGGGTTGACCTATAGACAAATAAATGGGGTTGACCTATAGGTAGGTAAATGGGGTTGACCTATAGGTAGATAAATGGGGTTGACCTATAGGTAGGTAAATGGGGTTGACCTATAGACAGGTAAATGGGGTTGACCTGTAGATAGGTAAATGGGGTTGACCTATAGACAGGTAAATGGAGTTGACCTATAGGTAGGTAAATAGGCTGCTACTGCACATAGTCAGAGATGGGTCTGCTGTTGAAGGCAGACCTTTCTTGATGTGGTATGTCCTATATGTGTGTGTTGCTTTTATTGGTTAATGAATAAAGTTGCTTTGGCCTATGGCAGGGCAGCATATAGCCAGGCTGGAAGGGACATAGAAAGAGTAGTCGGAGTTGGGGAGATACCATGTAGCTGCCAAAGGAGACAGATGCTGAAATCTTGTCAGAACCTTACTGGTAGGCCACAGGCCCATGGTGATACATAGATTAATAGAAATGGGTTAACTTAAGATAAAAGAGCTAACTAGAAACTAGACGCCTAAGCTATTGGGTGAACAGTATTGTAATTAATAAAGCTTCTTTGTGATTATTCAGGTCTGAGCAGTTGGGAAACAAAGAGGCAGTCTCCTGGGCTAAGCCTCCATCTTAACTCTCATAAGCCTTTAAGTTTCCACAGTTCAGCTCCTTGCTTGTAAGGTTTACTCTGCTTTGTCTGCTTGATGGGATTTATGGTCACATGTTACCATGGAAACACACTTCTGAATATGTCTATGAGAGTGTTTCCAGAAACACTTAACAGAGCAGGGAATGTACACCCTGAATGTGGGCAGCACCATCCTATGGTCCACAGCCCAGACTGAGTAAGAAGGAGAAAGTGAGCCAAACACCTAGTTCTCTCTCCCAGTCCTGACAGCGGGAACTATGTGACTGCACGCTCCAGCCTTCGTGTTGTCCCTCCATGATGAACTATACCTTCAAACTGTGAGCCCAAGAGATCCTCCTCCCTCCCTCCATCCCTCCATCCCTCCCTCCCTCCCTTCCTTCGTCTCTCCATCACTCCTTCCCTTCCTCCTTTCATCCCTCCCTCCCTCCATGCCTCCCCTCTCCTGATGGAAGTAGGTACGTTTTCCCTTCTCCTGATGGAAGTACTTTCCTCAGATTCTCACCATCAGGGCCTTGTAAGGCCCCTGGGTACTCACAGGAGTATAGGGCTCTACCACTGGACCCTCTGGAGTCTTTAACCCTCACACTGATCATTCAGAAATCATTACTTGGGGGTCCCAAGCATCATTTTGGTCCATGCCGAGACCTCTGATTTGATCCATCTTTGTCCCTTCTGTTGGGGAACAGCCATTTGTGCTGTGATCTTGTTTCTCCCATGGGCCCAAGAAGAGTTGTTCTTTTTCAGCAGGTATTGTCTTTTATTTGCTGTTTCAAGCTCCTTTTCGTGATGGATGAGAAATAGGAGGTCTAGCTTTACCCAACCCAGTCCAACATGAGAAGTTATTCTCTGCTCAGGCCTAGAAGACCCCACTGTATAGAGGTCTACGGTGTTTGCTATTCTTCCATTAAGAAGATGAACTTCATGAGACTAAGAAAAATTACTTTATAGTTGGTATACTTCTAAAAAAAATCTCTCTGACTATTTTGATACACACTGCTAATATGAAACAGTAAGCACTTTTGAGCTACGATCTCAGACAACCCAGGCTGCCGTTGAAGTGTACGTTCTAAGATGACCTTGAACGTTTGATTCTCCTGCCTTACCCCCTGAGTGCAAACACAGACATTGCCATCAAGCAAAGGTTAAGAAGTGGTGTAGATTGAACTCAGGTGTTCATGCATGCACTCTACACAGTCATTTTCATAGACCTAAATTTCTTACACGGATTTTTGTCAGGTGCCACTGAGGCACATGATATTACTTAACTAATATAATATAATTATAATATGTAATTATATTAGATATATTCCTTAACTAATACAAAATGCTTATGTATAGAAAACTCGCCTCGTGTGATGATATAAACTGAGATATATTTGTGAGTGGCCCTTTGTTAATGAGGACAAATGCAAAGAAAAGTAAGACAAGAGGGCAACATAGAGGGCAGCACCTCTGGGCATGAGTCGGTCAGCAGTTTCTGAAATAGTCATTGCCTAAGAGCACAGACTGTGGGAAATCACTAATGAGTTTGTCATCTCACCCGAAAAGCAAAACTGACAGGAAGAAGTGACCAGCGGGCATCAGTCACACAGAGGGTCAGAATACCCACAGAACTGCCCACACCGAAAGATTAAGAACAGCGTGATGAAAAGATCCGTGGGGAGGATGGAGCCAAGTACAGCGATAACGGATGGGTGGTATTGCCCAAATATTAGCCTGTCTTCCCCTGAGTGTCTGTTTTCACCACCCACACATAGCTAAGTCAGGCTGGAGTCACTGCCTCAGGGAAAGGTGTGAATCCACGAATAAGAGAGAAAGAATTCTTTGTTTTTCCAGTTTCAAAGATAGATGTCCTTGGAGAACTAGAAAATCTGGACATTGTGACAGCCGGGAGTGAAAGAGCTCTTTCCCGATACAGAAAGAAGTTCCAGGACTCATGGAAGATGAAGGCAGAAAACAGATGGTGCATGCCTGCGGTGAGCGAATCAGGCAACAAGAGAAACGTGGAGGCAGGTCTCAGATGACGAGTCTGGGCCTTGCTTCTGGGCTCTGGTCCCACCAAAGCAACAGAGCTCACCAGAGGGCCAGCGGGACTTGGTTGAAGGAACCTATCCCTGCCCCTCACAGAGCACCACGAAGGGTGCAGGACTCTTGAGAGGGATTGTATCTGCATGTGACCAGTAGCAGCAGCGCCAATTCATGGTGGATGTCTCTGTGGACAGAGCGATGGAGGACCTGAGGGACCTCGGCACCATTTATCTAGGCGTATGCCCACCTGGAAAGGGGGTGAGAGGAATACGCTGAGAGCTTCCACGGTCCCCAGAACATTCAATTGAGTTCCAGAAAAGGAGGAAACGTCTCTGGATTGAGGTCAAGAGTCATAACCTGCCATAGGCCAATAGGGAAATTTCAGTCTCTCTGCTTTGTGTGAATGCTCACTGTGCACCATGACTCAGCAAAGAAACCAAGGGCTGCCAAGTTCAAGGGAGCTGCCAAGATGGCCAGGCCATCATCAGACGGCAAGCGCCCCTCAGACTGTGAAGCAAGATAAATCCACTCCACCCCTAGGCTGCTGTTGTGTCACTTTTTCTAAGATGTGAAAAAGCATCCATTGACCTCAGATAAGGAGCTAACAATAGGCCAAAGTCTTGGTGAATCAATGAGTTTATTAAGGTTTCTTACAAGAAAAGAAGTGAGGAGCTACTAACAGAGGCACGGATGACCTAAAGGCAGCTGCATCGCCAAAAGGCCCACCCCAGCATGGGAGACAAGTTATGAAAGATGCATTTCTGGGGCAACTCCTACTACTCGGGCAGCTTGACAGGTAGGGAGCATTTATCTCTCCCAGCGGTCCTTAGAGTTTATATAACCTTGATAAAAGGACCTTGTGAGTTTTCTAAGTTTCAAGAACTTCCTGAGATTAGTGAGCTATACATGTCTTGAATTGTGCCAGTTCTTTTTGTTTTCTGAGTCTTGGGAGCCCCTCTTCCAGATGGAATATTTCAGTTTGGAGTGACGTTCTAGATAGCAGTTGCCTCTTCCTGTGTTTTATCCAAGAACTGAAAGCAGCACCTAATATGCATCCCCTTGGAGGGCACAATGTCAACAGACAATGTTGGGAGCAGTGAGATCCCAGATCCGAATTTCTTGTAATCCCCTGACCTGAGTGCCTATAGCTGCTCTGAGCACGAGACCTTCAGGAGTTCCTGATGGCAGGAGAGTGGTTTCTGGTGGGTTTGGCTGGGGCGTGGCTATCTCTATATAATCTGCCCCTGAACACAATAAAGGTGGCATTCTTGGGGCTTTGGTATCAGTGTAAAAAGGTCTGTGTGTCGGTCTGTCTCTGCGTCTGTCTGTGTTCTCAACCTCCAGCCCCTTGCCCGAAGATCACGAACTGGGTTCTAGCGCACAGAGCGCAGACACGGGGGAGCGGTGCGCAGCAAGACAATTTCAGACCACAGTGCCTGTCTCAGCTCAGATGAGCTTGGAAACAAATTCCTCTCCAAAGCCTCTAGATAAAAGGCAGTCTGCCACATTTTGGGTTGAGCTTTTCCTTGCAAAATCCTAGGCAGAAAATCCAGATAAGCCCACCGAAACTTATGACCTTCACAGTGTAACTTCATAAATGTAAATCACATTAAATTTTTGTGTTGTTAACAATTTGTTTGACAGCCATGCACACCAAATAACAGCTATAAATGCAAGGTAAAGCAATTAATTGTACACTGCAAATTTCTCCAAGCTCAGGCTGGGCACTATTATAGTAAGGATTTCTAGAGAGACTTTACCAAAAGTCTCTCACAAAGAAATTTGGACAAGTCAGAAAAGCTAACCAAATGGAAAGAGTGGATGGGCAACTCAAGATGGAGAAAAGGTGATGAATAGTTAATATTTGAGTTTTCGGTAGAAACATGAATTTTTACCTCTTTAATCCCAGTGATTAAAGTTGGGGACAAGGGAACCTGCCCAAGAGACAAGAGGCAGGATTGTCATCGTTAGCACACCCAGGGAGCAGCTGCATCTTGAGTTAGTGAAGGGGGCACAGGTGGAAACCAAACCAAAGAAAGATTAATGAAAGAGTACAGCAGACAGGGCCCAGTGACCCCACAGGGGACAAGAGACATGACGCAGACTGACCTTGTTACTGGGCAGTTCCCTTCACAGGCCCCGCCCTGTGCTCATCTTCCTTCTCTCTTTCATATGTGTTCTTCAAGTATCAATACAAATTCCATCTCTCCCAGAAGTCCCCCTAAGACCAAACACCTGCCTCACTCACCTGAACCTCAACTTCTGTTCCTCTTGGCTCTTCACAGACCCTTTATACTGAATTACTTCCAAGGTCAATGACATAATTGACCACTAAGGGATGTTTCCTACTTGATTAGTCCTGTAGTCAATGTCATTTCGTCAAGCCATAAGCCATCCCATTTCAAAGCCCTTTAATGACTAAAAACTCCTTCTCACACTGAGCCAACACCTACCACTTAGGAACTGCGTTGTGTCAAGCAAGTGACTGTCTCCCTGAGACTCATTTCCGCCTTCACAAATGGCAGGAAAAGTGTACCTTTCCCCGAAAAGATTGTTGAAAATATTAAGTAAAATCAGCCAAATGGAATGTTGTACATCTTACCTGACATAGGCAGGCATTGATAAGTGGTTGTTATTGAATCATGGAAAGAAGCATTGCAAGGCTTCTGTTAAGATGCCTGGTGCCCCATTGCTACTTCCTGAAGGATGCCTATGACCGGCAATAGATATGACAGCTGGCTAAAACCACGTGAATCCCCATTTCCTCTCTTCTGCAGCCAATGCCTTCCAAATACACGAAGACAAGCGTGTGCACTGGCAGAAATGGTCTACATGACTAGTACATATTACTGAAGTGTTTTCTGAGCCAGGTAAAAGCTTCCACATCACAGGCCATGTTCAGACACCTTCCAACGGGATAGATGCTTTCTCCAGAGAGTTGTATAAATCAATATCATGTGTGAGTTTCTCTCTGAAGAGAGTTCTGCAGATGCGATGAATTATGAGATTAATAAAGAAACCCATACCCTACCTTAGTCTGGAAAGGCAGAGTCGAGTGGGCAAACTTTTAACCAATGTAATAAAGTCAAAAGTTCATGCTGATCAGTTACACTTCTTTAATTTGGTCTGGGATTTTTATTTGAACTTTTTATTCTATCATTCATCCTGTTGGCCATGTTATATTTAGTTGTTGGGTTGTTGTTTTTTTTTTTCAAGTTTGTCATCTGGAAACTTAACAACCCACTTTCCAAGTTTCCATCCCCCTTTGTCATTAATTTTGTTTATTTATCTGATTTCCCCACTAGTTATCAAGACATTTATGAATGACAATTTCTTGATTTTATAATATCCTCCTTGACAGATTTTAAAGTTTGGGATAATAGTCTAACATTTAATATTTCAACCCTGTCGACTCACATCTATATAAATCTGATCTGATATAAATATTTTCTAAAATAATTATCTTAATTATGCCTCTGATATTGTCTAGTCTTGTTGGGCTTTTTTAAATTATTATAACTAATTGTAGGCCAACACCATCTGATGGATTTTGTAACAGATTACCAGATCATTGCCCACAATTTGCCAAACACTTCTCTATTAAAAATGCTTTAAATTCCTTTCACTAAAGTGATATATTAAAAAACAACAACAAAAACAGACCCCTGCTGTCTGCTGGGTGCCCTGGTTTCAGAGAGAAAACTCCAAGGTTCCAGAAATGTGGCTGCTCACAGGCCATCCCTGTAAGAATGGGTTGTTTTCCTGATATGCTGCTACAGATAAGGAAGTATGTGATACAGAATGGGAGAAGTGAAGTAACCCATCTAACAAGCCTTGCGACTGTGGCGTGATCAAAGATTATTAGTGAAAGCAGATGTGGAAGGCAGACATTTAAGGGAGAACTCCCATGGGTGCCTACATTTCCCCGTGTCTTTTGAGCAGAGCTATTGGCTGCTCTTTTCTGGCCTGTCTTTTCAGAGATGTCTGTCACTCAGTGGACAATCTTTAGAAGAATACTCATAGTTACCCAGATGTGTCTTCATCTGGAACAAAGCCCGTTTGGGCTCAGGAGAAAGACAACGCCTCCTTGGGGCAATGTGTGTGCCGTTTGCTGCCCAGCCTAAAATATCTGGGTCTCCAGTTCAGAGATTCTCTCCTTTTCTATGATCCTGAGGTGTGAAGATGTTGTCTTGCCCTCTTTACAGTCCCTGGAGAAACTCTGGCCTGGGACCACAGGAAATGCTAACGTTCTGACTTCTCCAAACACAGTGAACAGTGAACTGTCCTCAGTCCTAGACATCTGGTGTCTTCCGGCATGCCTGTCATTGCAGAGGGCTGTCCACACATGACAACAGCTAACATTTCTGACCTCTTGGTACTATTTGCTTTTAAGTCAGGGTTTGGTTCATATCCCAAACTTTCCCAAAGTCATAGTGTAGACTAGGCTGTCCTCTGACTTGAGAGCCTCCTGCCTCTGCCTTCAAGTGCTGGACTCGGTGTGTACCACCATGCCTAGCCTTCTGTGTGTATGTGTGTGCGTGTGCATGTGTGTGTGCATGCTTGTGTGTGTGCATGTGTGTGTGTTTGTAGTGCATGCACATGAGTATGAGAGTTCATGTGCCCATGTGCACATGCCGTGGCCAGAGCAGAACGTGAGGTGTTCTCCTATATCACCCTGCTTTAGAACCTTGAGAAGTCTCTCTCACTGAGCCAGGAGCACACTGTTTTGGCTGTGCCAGGGAGCTCTTGGGACATACCTGTCTCCACTTCCCACCCCATTCCCAGTGTTGCAATTACAAACACGTGCAGCCATACTTGGCCTTTACACAGGTATCAAGGATTCAAACTAAAGTCCTCATGCCCGTAAAGCAAGCACTCTGACCCACCGAGTCATCTCCCCGGCTCCCCTATTCATGTCTAGCTAGATGGTCTCTTGTCACGGTCACCCTCGTCCCGCAAGGATGACGTGACCACCGGAGCTCTTCTCACTGCAGTTTATTCCAGGACTTTATTCACTTTCTCACTTTTACTCTCTCTCTGACCTCTCTCTCTCTCTCCTTTTCTTCCTCTCTCTCCGGGCAAACCTCTCCCAGTCCTTAAGTAGGCATGGGCTGCCAACCCCGAACTGCCAGGTGGGCACTGCCCATAGGTTCACGTGTATGCAGGCAGCTGATAGGTCAGGCCTTAGCCATCTCAGGAGTTGATTATACATCTCCATCAGGTGTGACACCACGCAGCTCGCTCCAGTCTCTCGTGTCACTTGTTTCAGCAGATAAAGTCTATGCCTTGAAATAGCAAGATTCTGCTTGATTCTCTTCTCATTTATTCATCCAGCAAATAAAAACTTACTGAGTCTGGTGGGTTTCCAAAGGCTGGAGATAAACAGGCCCACCATTAGGCAACACAAATGTTCCTAGTAAAGAATTAAAGTCTCATATAAAACAAAATCTAGGAGAAAAGACAGAACATCCAAGTCATCAAATCAGGAAATAGGATGGAGGGAGGACTGCGAGCTGGGTCCTAAAGAGCCTTGGGGGCTTGGAAGGCAGTTGTGTGTCTCTTCTGTCGTTTCTATAGTGATTCCCCTTCATATCCTCCTCCCTCCTGGGCATGCCTACACAGCTCTCGGTGGCTCCCTTGATGTGAGTGTCAGCGACCCCATGGTTCTAACGTGTATCTGACAGAAGCATTGGTCTATCCATGCGAAGTCAAAGAGACTTTAAAGACTGCCTTTAAAGTCTTTCAGGGCCATCTCCAAAGGCCAAATTCCAGGTGCCTGATATCAGGAAGGAAACAGAAATGCTTCCTGATACCCAGAACAGGCACTCTAGTTCAAGGTTAATTCAGGGCTATAGATGCTTATCATTGACTAGAGAGGAATAAAGTGGCTTCCAGGGGAGTCTGGGATGCTTCCTGAAGGATCTTATTGACACTCACCAATCAGTGACATCCTGAAGGGAAGACAGAGGAAATTGACCCAGGTCATTAAATTGTTTGATCATTTCCTTGCTTCTAGACCAAACTCCAAACTAAATGGAAATTCACCTAATCAAGCTGATCAAATCAGATGGAGTGCCAATAGAGTCAAAGAAAATTAATTAATCTATTGACTTAGAGAAATTGAGTGCTGTAGATTAAAAGTCCATATGGTGTCTCTAAATGTCTAAAAATTGACTTTTGTGCTTTCTAGGAAGTAGGGTGACTCCAGAATAGATCATAGATAACCTAATATCTAATAGATAATCTTTCAGAAAAAAGGTTCTCTAGAACCATATTCGGTGACTGAAGTCCATTATGATGCCATTTGATTAGACAAGGGTACAATCCACACAGCCCGTGCCTGTGTATATGAGGTTCTCTTCCCTTTCCTCCAGTAAGACACCCGTGATTTCATCTCTAGGGTCTATCTTCTTGGGAAACAGAGAATTTTCACAGCTAATTCGTTTATTCACTTGTCAGCCATCATTCCCATAGATGCGTCGTTAGTGTCTTCACCCACAGCTACGATGGAGAACTGCAATGACTTCATCATCATGGTATGACCCTGGGAGATTAGGAACTGCTAGAATAGAGGACATAGCTGTGTTGAGTCTCTGAGCAGGAAATAGGAAGCTGCTATGAAGGTAAGAGAAAGGGATCTTTTCTTTTGAGACCTGATCCAGATGAGTTGGTTTTGAGTGGGCATCCAGCAGATCCAGCAATGCTATCAAGGCCAAGACTCAGATGGTTGCAGTGCACAGTGCTATGAATATAAGGCCCTGCAGAGTATGCCCAAAAGGTCAACTAAGAGAAACCGAGGCTTTCTTCTAGTGGCTAGCCACAGCATTTGTGTTTTGGGATTTGGAGAATGTGTTGTTTTTAGAACCCAAAAGATCTGACAAAGGAGGGTGATGGGAGTGTCCATGGCACCTGGCTTCTGGAATCCCACTTCATCCCGGGGACACAGTGAGTATACAGCCAGACTGCCACCTACTGACACCGCAGGGCGTGGCTGAGGGGTGCTTAGGTAAAGGAAGGTGTTGGTGGTGGCAGAGCATTTGTTAGACCCCATGTGCAGCTTACGGAAAACGTGGTAGAAATGAAGCCGTCATCAGCGTGAAAGTGAAATTTGTGCTTATGGTTGAGGAGGAACACTCAGCCTGAAAATATCTAATATCTGCTGATACGGCCAAAATAGAAGAGGAAGCTTGTCATGCTGGGATTGAGTTGGATACATGTGGTATCTTCTTCAATAATTCTTCCCATCTTCAGTATGAGACGAGAGACGGTCAGCTTATTCTCCTGAACTAAAATCCTCTGGGGGCCAAGTCCATCTGATGTCATCACCTATGGGCTCCTAGTCCTGACATCTTCCCATCCTACAGCAATGGATTACTTGTTACGTGAGTGATTATAATTTTACTACTAATAAAATTTAAACCCAAATCAGTGGCTCTCAAAAACCAACCAACTGCAGATTTAAATACTGTTATTGACGGCTTTGTTATTTTAGCAGCCTATTTAACATTGCTGTTTCGTTCCTCTGCCTTTAAGTGAAGCTAGCGTGGCCTACATTGTTGGGTTGATTTACGAGGATGAAATGTTGATGTATATAACTTGCTCTGCACACGGCAAGCCTCAAGGAATAGACATTTTGAGGTGTTTTGGTTTGACCTGAGTTTTTGTTTGTATTTGTTTTGTTTTGAGACAAGGTCTTACTATGTAGCCCAGGCTGGCCTTAAACTTGTAATATTTCTGCCTTGACATCCCAAATACTGGGACTGTAGGTATTCAGGAAGCAGTCCTAAGGTCACAACTGCCACCCATGATGATCCCAGGATGGACCGAGCCCCCACCTCTGCCCTCCCAAGTGGTTGGAAGAGGTTCTCAGGAGACCCAACAGTTTGCCTTCACCTGATGTGTGAGCACAGCCCAGAGACCTGAAGCAATGCAGCAGAGGGAGGCAGAAGCTTAACCAAAGACTCTTCTCGTTGTTATTTTTAGTATAGAATGGCCGGAAGACAGCCTGTGCTGAATCCCACCTAACTAGCTAGAAGGCAGAAACACGGGACAGGGGAAGGGCTGACCGTTAATCATAAGGAAACTGGGGAGGGCACTGAGACAGGAAATGTCAGCACCAACATGTCTTTACTAACCTGTGTCAACATGAGCCCATCTCCAGACCCGCATACTAGCACTCTAACAGAGAAACAAAACCTAAAGCCAGACAGAGAACCAAAACCAGGAAAGATGAGACAGCACGCCAGAAAAGACAAACCAAAAATAAATCGTGTTTTCTTCCTAAGTTGGAGGGACTTGTTCTTCTTATACCAGACTCCCGCATTCCTGATGAAATTTGGGGAACCCTTGAAAGGAAATACTCTCCTACAGACGGGTGGGAAGGCAGGTGTCACAATGGCCAGCAGAGAGAGAGTATGGCTTCATGTGGCATCCCGAGCCTCCATTTCCCTATCTGTGGAGTTAGCTATAGTCTGCCTTTCCTTCCTCGCGGAGAAAGTGTAAAGGTAGCTTCCAAAGGTCTCTCCGTCCTTGTCTTCTGGAAGGAGAGAACAGATGGTGGGGGGGGGGGGGCAGGGAGGGCTGCCCCAAGGATCGGGTGACAACTCAGCGGGTTCTGCACTGAGGATCTGAAGTTCTGCGAATATTCTTATGGTGGGGACACAGTCACGGGGAGCCTCCCCCAAAGCACAGTAGATGGATCTTCCCCTTTCCGGATTTTCCTCCCATGATGCTTGAAAATGTCTACAAAGGGGTGGAACCCAAAACTGCAACATAAATGATACTACAATTAAGTCCTTTTGAGGATGCAAGCCCTTCCTTAGCACACATAGGGGAAAGCCCTGGCCCCACAGTTCTCAGTGCAATGGGGAACAACCTATCTACAGCCTCTGTTAACCATAAAGGGTTTTTTCTCTGGCCAACAGGAGACAGCAGCACCCAAAAGACTACTGTGGCTTGCTGGGTCACCACACACCTTGCTGCCTCTTAAGGCTGTCTAGGGCCCTCTGTTGGTTAAGACATCCTCCTGCTCTTTAAATAAGGGCTTTATAGTAGGGGCTGGGGCCAAGGAGTTACATCAGACCAGCAGGCTGCACAAGCAGGAAGCAGAACTTTGGCTATGTGGGGGGCCCCTTTCCCCAGATCCACAACTCATGTCTCATTCCTATCTAACGAAAGGAAAAGAAAAGGGGCTGTGCACCCTGAAATTCTTTTGGCCCCTGTCAGAAGAAGGACGAGGAGGAGGAGGAGGAGGAGGAGGAGGA
>NC_022019.1:32477038-32500517 GCF_000317375.1 Microtus ochrogaster
CTGGAGAGGGAGGGGAGAGGAGTGGTGGGGAAGGGAGGAAAGGAAGGAAGGAAGGAAGGAAGGAAGGAAGGAAGGAAGGAAGGAAGGAAAAAAGAAAGAAGAAAACATAGGTCACATGTCAGTCCTGAGTTCAAGATCCATACAAAAAAAAATGATTAAGGTGCCATTTGTGAAATCATCTCTATGCCTGTATATTTATACATAAAGTGGGAAAGTAATGGTCTCAGAGAATGCTCCAGAGATTGTCACCTAACCCAAACCCCTCAGGCCTATGTCATCTTGTACACTGACAGCATGTCCTGTATGCTGTAGTCTGTGATGCTCAATAGAGTTATCTTTTTAATGAACTGGCAGCAGGTTTGCGCTCACTCATTCACTGCTGATTCCACACCCCAGGCACCGTATGAAACAATGCATTACTAAAGTAAGTAATGCTGGGCCGTTCAGTCCAGCTGTTGAGAGAAACACACAAACAAATCACGGCGGTCTTGCACGACAAATCTTCACCCAGAGGAAATTTCTTCTGCATTGCTCTGATCTCCAAAAGAGAGTGATCAACTCTGCTTGGGTAAAGGACGTCACAGTGAATCTCAAAGAATGAGGACTTTACATGAAGAGAAGAGAGAGACATTTCCTAAGGATGGATGGCATCCTCTGTAGTAGTCTAAACAGTATGTGAAGCAGGGAGACTGACAGAGAAGGCGGGTCAAAGTGGACATTACACTTAGCTAAGCTGCAGGAGATGGGGGTTAATGAAGTGTGAACCCACAAAAGTCTATTCAACCGTTTATTAAGGGGTGAAATGAAAAGCAGATTCACAAATACAGAACAAGGCAGACGCTGCTGATCCAAATGCTGCTGTCTCCTCGATCTCCCCAAGGCCATGAGGACCAACTGCAAGGCTTGCTCCAGCTCCAACCTCCCAAGAGAGCATGTGGCCCTTCTCCTCCTCTGTTTCATCTGGTCTCCAGGGAAAACCACACCCATGGCAAGTCACCCCCAAATGTCATTGGCTAAACTGATCGAGCTCCCACAACAGATTAGAAGAACTGAGGCCCGGCCAGTGTACAGAGCTGAAATAGTATCTTGCAGAAAGGGAATGGTTTGAAAGGTTCTCTGCATCTTTTAAGATGACTCCAGCAGCCTAAATAAATTAGCACAAGGCCTTGGGACAGAAGTGTCTCTCGAAAGCTCGCCTGAGCCCTCTATGCTGAATTACGGTGACAAGAAGAAGAGGACACAGGTGAAGGTCCGGCAGGAAAGGGATCCTAGACAAGGCATGGGCACCATTTGGAATGGTCTAGAAGGATGAGAGCCGTGATGGAACAGAGAAAAGAGAAGAATTCTAATTGAGCTTCAACAAAAGTCGGAAGATTTTTGTTTGCTTTCAAATATGCCTGAGGAGCTTCTCTGGTGGGTACTGGGAACAGAGAAGCAAGCAGGCTTGGCATTGAATAACTCAGTTGTTCTAATGCAGAACTGAAACTCGACAAAGGGTTTGTGTGCCTCGTAGTTCACACCATACTTCTGAGCCCCTCTGCACAGCTGCTCTGAAGGTGGATCCTTCAACTTACCCTACTGCAGAAAAACAAAAACAAAAAAAGCTGTAATTGTTTTTAACAGCTGAGGAGGAAATACATCCTTGAATGAGCAGAGTAGGGAGGATTCAGGGGCCTCAAAGAAGAGCCTACACTCATCCCATACACCAGAACCCACAGAAGGGGAGCTGCCATGGGTTTGGGGCATGAGCAGGAGTTGGTCTCACTATGCAGTATACAAGGCATTCTAGCACAGGGGAGCATGGTGACAGAGAGCTGGCAGTGTATGCAGTGTGATCAGCTGGAGAACTAATGTGGGTGGGGGAGACCCAAGGCTTGACACTCAGCTTCTTCTGAACCCCTCTAGGAAGAGGGGCACAACACACTATAGGCCCCTAAGTCTTCAGATACCGAGCAGCTAACAGCACCAGACTTTTGAGCACAGCTGGTAGCCAATGGCTTCTCAATGTACACGAAAGCTGTGGGGAAGGAGCCTCCAGGATCATTGTTTCTGTTAGCCAGGAAGGTGGTCTCTTGTGTGACTGCTTAGGTGTCTTCATCACTGCAATATTTAAGAATATGGGACAGCAGTGTCATGACCACTCTTTCTATAGACAAGAGGTTGTTTTGGATGTTGGGATTAATGCCTGGGCAAGATAGCTGAGCAGTCATGAGCGGTACAAGGATGTTGGCACAACAGTGTGCACCTGGAGGTTGCCAGCACATTCCTCTGTGAACTCCAGCTCCGTTGAGCAGTTCTTTGTGAACAGAAGAAAAAGAGCAAAGATAATAGCAGCCATCACCGCAAAATGCAGCTACAATAAACACTGTCAAAAAATAGGTGCCTCTGATCCCAAGCACTGCAAAAATAAATAGAAAAGAAAAGCATAAATGTGTGGAGTGTGAACCTCCTGATTGGAAGCTGTGCCTGCAGTTTCTGTCCACAGACTGCTGATTGTTTTCTCAGTGCTGCCTAAAACCCTAAGGCTGACAGACAATGTAGATTGTTTTTGATGGAAATACCTGCCTTAGGTAAATTCCCATAACCTATCTACCCGGAGCCCATGCACCTTCTCTGTTGTTTACATGCACAATACTGCAAACACAAAGACATCTCTCTCGATGTGCAATGTCAAATAATCAAAGAAAACTCGCTTATACGCAAAGTTCACCCTCATGCTGCTCACATCTATTCAACAATGCCTTAGCAACTGCACTCAGTAGTGTGTAGCATTATTGGGAGCACCAGAATTGGGTCATGTTATTTTCTTTTAAAAAATAAGATCAATAGGGAGACCCTAGAAGCTTCCAAACACTGCATGAAGTGGGTAGTTTCTTCCGTGCCTGTCGTGGTCCGGTGGCAGCCCGAATCATAAATTATCTCTCTGGACCAGCGTGGAGGCACGAGAATAATCGAGTCAACTCACATGGCTTTATCAGGAGGGAGATTCTCAGTGATCCCTCATGAAATCCCTGAGTTCACATCCTGAAAATTCCTCTCATTTATTCTCCAAACAGAATTTATACCAAAACATAAACTGAGGGGGAAATACATTAGCATTCTGTTTCCTAGGTAACCAGGTGAATGGTTTTTAGTCACATCCACATCTACCTATACCTGCTCTGTCACATCTTCCTGGGGATGATATAGATATAACTGATTTGCATTGATATGGATTTTGGTTTATTGATACAAATTTAAGGCCAATTTTGTTATATGTATATGTATTTCTGATCTTGATTAAGGTATTGTGATTGTGTAGCTCATTTAAAAATGTAATGTATAATTAAGAAATATAGGTTAATAGATAGAATAATACTCAAGATTGTAGTCATGTTAGTTAGGTGTTCTAGATATGTAGAGATATATGTCAGTGAGTTAGGTATTCTTCAAATCTTTCAGAGACCTTCAGAATATGGCATTTAAATGTTTTAAAAATTTAGGACTGTTGACCAACCAGTGTTGTAATTAA
Organism: Microtus ochrogaster; assembly: GCF_000317375.1. Lineage (NCBI taxonomy): Eukaryota > Metazoa > Chordata > Mammalia > Rodentia > Cricetidae > Microtus > Microtus ochrogaster. The sequence goes on from NC_022019.1 coordinate 32,480,550, forward strand.
TATAGTTTCTGTGTGATTATTTTGGGTCTGAGTGGCTGGGAAAAGAATGAACAGTCTCCAGTTACAAAATGGCACCCACCATCTGAGGCATGGATCCAAATATGACTTCAAAAAGCTTTAAAAAATAAAAATAGACAGAGCTTCTAGACCCCCCAAAACAGGAGTCACGTGAACTTTCTTGGTAGCTGCATTTTTTTTCAGATAGGCTCTATTTGCTGGCAGTGAGCAGAGGTGTGACTTCTTTAAGAGATGGCTTCCTGACTCAGCAGTAGCAGCAAAACTGCAGGGCTCCTTTAAAAGCTGGCTTCCTGGATCATGCTGGCAGCAGGAATTCTGGCTCTTTTGGGCAGCCCTACATTGAAATGAGTTTTGTGGGCAGCATGCTACTGATTGCTTAATGATGACATAGAACCACTGTGTCCTTGGAGCTGGAGCAGTGATCATGGCTCACAGAGGCAGTGAATATCTCTGCTATGTTTGACAGGATAGAGTCAACAGGCAAAGTCTCAGCATCTAGTTCTAACCAAGCCGCTCAGCATTTTAAGAAGCACTCTGGTCAGAAAAGGATTACAGATAGACAATAAAAACAGATTCAGACAAAAATAAATCGCTAAATGGGACACAGCATGTTTTTAAAAATGTTATGTAGGCTTGGGAGAGGAAACAGAGTATAGACAAGAGTACAGCCATAGATTAAAGGAGTAAAGATAATAAAATAAATATTAAAAAAGTAAGTAAAAAATAAGTCATGTAAAGATAGAAAATACACAGAGAGTCTGGATTATGTATATTATTGTGTTTTCTTTAAATTTTTTGACCATGAATAAGCTAATAAAGCTACAGAGAGACATTTCATTGTATGGGCTGCTAAGCTAAACCAACATAAAGGTATCTTGACTTCAAAATTTGAGTCTAAGAATATGTTACTTTGGAAAAGAGGCCCTGCTTTTGTTTCCACAGAAGATGAGAACCTGTGGATTTCTTCCAGGCTAATGTGGTTTGATGGAACTAGACTCCCCCAAAAGGTCTCCATGAACCCTAAAAACATTTCACCCAGCAAACAGCAGGAAGCAGTTTGGAGAAAATAATGCCCTAATTCCCAAAATGATTGTTTTCATTGAAAGGGAGTTGATTATAAGTGATTAATGGTCACAGTCAATATCTACAATAAAATAATAGGGGTATGATATAGAGATGAATACTTTGCACTGGTATGTACTTTGGTCTAGTGATACAAACTTAAGGTCAATTTTGTTATACTGTATATGTATATATATTTTTTTCTACTCTTGCTTAATGTATTATGTTTATATAGCTCATTTGTAAATGTAAAGTATAATTTTAAAATTACAGATTAATGGACAGTCATTTTTAATAGTCAAACTTACAGTCATGTTAGTTAAGCTTTCTAGATGTGCAGAGATATATTTCAGATGGATAGGTATTCTTCAAACCTTTCAAAGACCTACAGAATATGGCATTTAAAATGTTTTGTTAACTTGGGACTTTTCATGACAATAAGATACATCTGTTCCTGGCAAGCACTAATCTACTTCAAGAGGATAATGGGCATTAAAGAGACTTCTTTATGGAGTTTGTTAGCCATTTTGGCAAGTCTTACCTGGACTGCTTGATGGTATGCTGTATGAACTGGGCATGCAGGACCCACAGAAAAGTGACTGATGAAATTTCTAAGACAGGATAAACCTTCAGGGTTCCTGCTTCACAGAGGAAACTGCCAGACATTCTGCAGAACACATAATAAAGCAACTGGTGAACTTTGTCATTACAAGAAAGAAAAGATCCTCAAATGTCCTGCTTCATGGAAAAGTCTACTGGATACTATGATCCTGCAGGCTGAAGGATGCCCAACATTACAGAAGTTTTTTGAGTGACTGTCCAGGCAACGAGATGTCTTTGTCAATTCTAGAGTTTGGGAAGTTGCTTACAATGCACTTTCTGTTTACTTAGACAATATTATATCCTTCTGAGATCTTCAAAGAGTTGAAGACTAATAGTTATAGTTTTCCTTAGTTAAAATAAGAGATAAATTAAATATAAAACTTTAGAATTACAAAGATAGGATAGATATTTTCCTTAATTTGCCAATTGTAAATGGACTAAATATTATAAATAAAATTCTTGCTTGATAACTGTTTCATTATTTGTTAAAGTTAAACCCTTCCTTTTTCATTAGACAGAAAATGGGAGATGATGTGGGATGCCCTTCTGTATATGTGCTGCTTTTATTGGTTGATGAATAAAGCTGTTTGGCCAATGACTTAGCAGAGCAAATCCAGGCAAGAAATCTGAACAGAGATATATATAGAGAGAAAGTATGTGAGTCAGAGAGATGCCATGTAGCTGCTGAAGGAGACAAATACCTGAACCTTACCAGTAGGTAACAGCCTTGTGGTAATACTTTGATTAATAGGAATGGGTTAGTTTAATATGTACAAGTTAGCTAATAAGAAGCCTGAGCTAATAAGTCAAACAGTGTTGTAATTAATATAATTTCTGTGTGATTATTTGGGTCTGGGCAGCGGGAAAACAAAAGAGCAGTCTCTGTTTAAAACAGATAATGAGGTCTGCAGCTGAAATTCGTATGAGCAAAGGATCTTGTTCAATTTTCCATCCTTTTTGGAGTCTACAGCCTCAGTTAACTTGTTCAAATGAAACCTTCAATAGAACTAAGCCAAACTTCAGACATCTGAACCCTGTTCTATAGAGACTATGGGATGATGTTTGTCATTGTCTGAATCCTGTTCCATAGAGACTATGGGATGATGTTTGTCACTGTTAAGTGCATACATTTTGGAGTCACTGTAAGTGCATACTCACTGGCCTTTTGGACTGCATTAACAGGCTCCCTTGCCAAAATCTGACATCCAGTTAGATCTGGCTGGTAAGAGAATTCATGAAGAGAGAATGGAGGTAGGAGGGTCACAGGGCAGTATGGGGTCAAGATGCTGGCTTACCAGCTTCCTCCTCACGAGTCACTGTGTGCTCACCATGAAGATCTCAGTTCCTATTTTGTGGTTCCTCATTCATCACAGCTACTGGTCCCAGATCCTAGGAACCAACTGTCCCCTGGTGTTGTCATAGCTGGATAATACAAGTCATTTTAATTTGTATTTCCCTGATATCTAAGGATGTTGAGCAATTCCTTTAGTGTTTTTAGACCATTTGAGATTCTTCTGTTGAGAATTCTTTGTTTAGATATGTACCCCACTTTTAAATTGGATTATTTGGTATTTTGATGTCTAATTTCTTAAGTTCTTTATATTTTTGGAGATCAGTCCTCTGTCAGAGGTGGGATTGGTGAAGATCTTTTCCCATTCAGTTGGCTGCCTTTTTGTCTTATCAACTGTGTCCTTTGCCTTACAAAGGCTTCTCACTTTCAAGAGGTCCCATTTATTAATTGTTTCTCTCAGTGTCTGTGTTACTGTGGTTATATTTAGAAAGTGGCCACCTGTGCCAATGTGTTCAAGTATATTTCCCACTTTCTCTTCTATGAGGTTCAGTGTGATTGGCTTTATGTTGAGGTCTTTGATCCATTTGGACTTGAATTTTGTGCATGAGGATAGATATGGATCTATTTTCATTCTTCTACATGTTGACATCCAGTTATACCAGCACCATTTGTTGAAGATGCTTTCTTTTTTCTATTGTATAACTTTAGCTTCTTTGTTAAAAATCATATGTTCATAGCATGTGCATTAACAGCAGCGTCTGCAATTCAATTCCATTGGCCCACCTGTCTGCTTTTATGCCAATACCAAGTGGTTTATATTACTGTAGCTCTATAATAGAACTTGATGTCAGGGACAGTGATGCCTTCAGATGTTCCTTTATTGTACATGACTGTTTTGGCTAGCCCAGGATTTTTTGTTTTTCCATATGAAGTTGAGTATTATTCTTTTGAGATCTGTGAAGAATTATGTTGGTATTTTGATGGGGATTGCATTGAATCTAGGGTCTAGAGACTGTTTGAACTTGTTTGTCCAGTTGGGGGGACTGGTCACTCATCTCTTGGCCTGTTCTCAATTTTACATTTTATTTATAATTTTTTTCTTCTCTATTTTAATCCTACAAGTTCTTTGTATAAATATTATGGCCTCCAGACTAGTGTTTTCGTGGGTCTCCTGAATGGGCAAACAAGTGGGTTTCTGTCTCGTGGACCTTCCCTCAGACTCTTTTCCCTTCTGTTTGCTTTTGTCCAATTCTAATGTGTTCCTTCTTGTTCTATCTTTAGTTTTTACTTTTTCATTTTATTTCATTATCATCCCTTGATGTAGGTGGGTCTTCTGTCTATGTGTTATTTTCACTGGTTAATAAAGAAACTGCCTTGGCTTTTTGATAGGGCAGGATTTAGATAGGTGGAGTAGACTGAAGAGAATGCTGGGAAAAAGAAAGCAGGGTCATGCAGATGCCATGGAGCCAGCCGCTAGGTCAGATATGCTGAATCTTTCCTGGTAAGCCATGACCACGTGGTGATACACAGATTACTAGCTATGGTTTAAACAAATACGTAAGAGTATAGAAGAAGCTGCGGGCCACTTTCCACCTCCCAGCTCCTGGCCACTGGCTAGCTTTACCCAAAATAATTACACGGAAGCTGTATTCTTTTAAGCACTGCTTGGCCCATTAGCTCTAGCCTCTTACTGGCTAATTCTCACATCTTGATTAACCCATTTCTAATAGTCTGTGTAGCGCCACGAGGTGGTGGCTTACCAGGAAGGATCTTAACCTGCATCCATCTTGGAGAGGAGAGCTATGGCGTCTGCCTCACTGCCTTCTTCCTCCCAGCATTCTGTTCTGTCTTTCCTGCCTACCTATGTTCTGATCTATCAGACCAAGCAGTTTTCTTTATTAATTAACCAATGAAACAACAGATAGATAGAAGACCCACCTACATCATAAGAGTTAGCCAATAAGAGGCTAGATATAATGGGTCAGGCAGTGTTTAAAAGAATACAATTTGTGTGTTGTTATTTCCGGGGCTAAGCTATTCATGCGGGAGCCGGGTGGGATGAAAAGCAGGCCTGCTTGCCACATCACTACAGTGAGAAAGGGGAAAGGGGAAGGGATGTTGATAAGGAGGCCGGGAGCAGATCTGCAAGGCAGGCATGTGCAATGTGCTGAGGAGGGATGGATTCGTGATGGTTCTCCGCCATGGGGATGGCCTATATTTAGCTTCTGACAGTTACACACTCACCAGCAATCTTCTTTCTCACCCCTACTTGGCTTCCTAACTGGTGAAGGGTGGCAGGCAGAGCTGGTGATAAGCTAACAACATAACGCTACACGTGTGTGTGCGCGCGTATGTGTGAATGTGTGTACTGGTATGAAAGCTGTCAGAGGAAGCTCCTTGTTACACAGTCCTACAGGAAAAACAGCCTGGAGTGCAGTGCCTGAAGATTAGACGGCTCTCATCATGGCGCCTGTGGGTGTCCGTGCCTCATCCCCACCTCTCTGGCTACTGAAGAGGGATTGGTTGTGCATTCTGAAGCAGTACATTCAGAACTGAGTGAGAAAAAATTACCCCTAAGCTGAGAATGGGTGCTCAGCTTGGGCCTGGGAAACGGAATAGCTTCCTAGACCTGGATTGGCCACTAAATACAAGCAAGAGTTACAGCTAATACATGCTTCAGCCAGCGAGCAAAACCCGAGCTATTCCATAAAATGGGAGTAGAAACCAGGAAGTTATGGGCAAGATGAGGTGAGGGAGGTCTTCCTTGGCCAGAAAATCCCAGGATGCTGGGAACCAAATCAAAGTTCCTCTGCAAGAGCAATAAACATTCTTATTTTATTCGTGTGCTTGTTTGTTTGGTTGGTTTTTCAAGACAGGGTTTCTCTGTGTTACAGCCCTGGTTGATCTGGAACTCCTTCTGTGGACCAGGCTGGCCTTGAACTCACAGAGATTAAGGACATGCACCACCAGGCTGGGCCTGCATTATATGCTCTTAACTTCTCAGCCACCTCTCCAGCCCCAACGCCTCTTCTTAACAGACTCTAACTTGGCTTCAAAAAATGAAAGTTAAATAAAATACAGGTACCATTTTATCAACCCATTCTGAAAAAAATATCCATCCAACATTTCTCAGGATTTAATGACAATAACTCAATAAATAAAAAGAGAAATAAATGCTAAATATTAAAGTGCCATAATTTTTACTGGGCTGTTTTGTAGAAGTCTGTTACCTTTTTAATGTTCTGGGTTTATATCATTTATGATGCTATCTTTTATTATCAGGAAGCTCTGCTTTCTGCTAAAATGAAGTTGCAGTGACCACCTCTACTCTCCCATCTCAAACACGGAAATCTAAAGTGATGGAGAAATAACTGCTAACTCGTAGGTAGCAGCTACGAAGGAGGGGGTCACAAGACAGGGGACAGAGAAGGTGACAGTGTGATTTTCCTAGCTACTGACTTGGGAGTTTCCAGTCTTAATAACAGAGAAATATGGCTCAAAGGAAGCCCAGCAGATCCTTGAGTCTAGAAGATTGAGCTGGAAATCTAGAAAGAGAGAGCAGATAGATTTTCAGAGAAAGGGTGTTGAGGAAATTTCTCCAGACAGCTCTAATAATGGGCTTGTTTTCATGCTGACCTTAAGAACAGTGCCACATAGTGGGTATTCAGAGGGTTTTGGCTCAGAGATGAAACAAAATGAACCCTACTAGGTGTGATTTTTTTTACCCCCAAGAACATTTGGCAATGTCTGGACTGTTACCGTTAACAATTTACACCATCAACAGTTTGGATGCTGGCCACACTGGTGGGTAAGTCGGGGATGTTTGGCAGTTACCTAAGGCTGTGACATTCTGGCTGCTCTGAGTGTGTCTTGGGTCCTGCATCAAAGCAAGACCTGAAAAGTTCAAACTGTTTCCAAGTAACTTTTTCCAGAATACGGTTCAAGAACATTTATAAGAATTATAAAAAATAATACTCACAATGTCTGGAATCCAATTTTTTTTAAAAAAATGCTATGTATGCAAGGAAATAAAGAAGTATAATGCATAATGAGAAGTAGGATCACTCCATTGCCACTGAACCAGAGCGGAGACGTTGATTTCACAGACAAGGACATTACACCATTCTTATAGCTTACGTTCAAAGAGTTAAGTAGAGACACAGATGGTATTTTCTTTAAAAGAGACTAAAATTGAACTTTTAGAGAAAAAAATAAAATGAAATATGTACTACCTTATTTTATGGCAACTTGACACCAGCCGGAGTCGTCCAAGAGGAAGGAACCACAATCGAGAAAATGCCTCCAGAAGATGAGGCTGCAGGCTACCATGCAGAGCATTTTCTTAATCAGTGATTGAGCGGGGAGGTGCCAGGTCACTGTGGGTGATGCCACCCCTGGGCTGGGGCCCTGGGTTCTATAAGAAAACAGGCTGGGCAAACCATGAGGAGAAGGCCAGTAAGAGCATCCTCCATGGCCTCTGCATCGGTTCCTGCCTCCAAGTTCCTGCCTCCAGGTTCCTGTTCTGTTTGAGTTGCTGCCCTGACTTCCTTCAGTGATGAACAGCAATGCAGAAGTTTAACCCAAATAAACCCTTTCCTGCCTAAGCTACTTTTGGCTATGGTGTTTTATCACAGCAACAGAAACCCTAAGGCAGTAGATGAGATACATACTAGATGGGACTGATGAAAACCAGGCTTTACAGAACTAATTAATATACTCGAATAGCTAGGAACTGGAGCTATGCAAAATAAAATATATAGAAAATGCAGTTTTATTTTATTTTTATTTAAAATTTATAAACTATATTTTGATCATATTTCCTCTCTTCTAGCTCCTCCCGGATCCTCCCCAAATCTGTACCTACCTAATTTCTTCATTCTCTCTTTCTCTCCATATCTCTCTCTCTCTCTCTCTCTCTCTCTCTCTCTCTCTCTCTCTCTCTCTCCCTCTCTCTCTCAAAACATAAAAACAAAACAAACAAAAAATCAGTAAAACAAAAGCCCACACAAAAATAAACAATAGCAACAACAACATGGAGTTCATTTTGTGTTGGACAACTAGCCCTGGGCATGGGGCCTGTCCTGGAGTGTGGCTAATGTACCCAGTGACAGCAGTCCTCCATCAGGAGGATAAACTGAAAAAGTTTAGGGGGCGGGACTAGTGTCGACCTTCCTCTCCTACCATCTCGATGTGCCTGGAAGACACTGTTCTCTAACATCCAAGACTCCTACATTCTTCCTAAGTGACCTCAAGGTGTGTTATTAACTCGGCTGTGGGGGTCAAGTAAAATTTCCTGTCTCTTAGAGTGTGAGACATATTTTCATAATCAAGTCTCGTCACACCATTGTTCTTGGTCATCTTCCAGAAACTGATGGTAGGACTCATGGCTGAAGACATTATGTGCTACATTACAATCATAAGACATGCAGAGAGAAACCTGTTGCTTATGGGGAAGCTTCATCCCCACTGTCCATCTTTCACAACACCAGAAGGTGATCGGTGCTTTACTGAGGAAGAAAAACCATCAACAGTCTTAACCAGCTGTGAACTCTTTGGGTTACAATAACAACTTGCCTGGCAAGATAAGCCTACTGGTACAGTAGTGGTTTGTATCTATAGGAGAACCAATCACCTTCTGGCTCATTTAAAACCTGCTCCACAAGACGAAACTCAGGCCTGACCCTGTTAACTGGGCAAAGAACCTGGGGCTATGTGGGCTATATGACTTAGAGGGAAACTTACTACTATCTCCTAACTGAATGGACATAATAGTAAACAGTACACTGAATATTGATATTTATACAAGTAGAGTGGTGTAGCTCTCAACCTTCATCAGAGAAGCTTTTATTTTTCAGGAGATGGTGATTACAGAGGCTCTCAACTGGATAAAGTACAGAGAATCAGAGACTTGGGGTGTTCAGCCCTAAATGGAACTAGTTCTTGTAGCCCAGGCTGGTCTCGAACTCACAGAGATCTGCCTGCCTCTGCCTCCTGAGTGCTGGGATTAAAGGCGTGCGCCACCATCGCCCGGCCTAAGAATTCAGTTTTAAATCATCAGTTTAGCTCACTCCTCTCTCTGGAGCCTGGATCTCCCTAAGATCAGTCCGTACAATAATTCAACCAAAACCTGAGGGAAAGATGGCTTGCAGGGTTACCCCAAGATATTCACCTGTAGTGGGTTGAACACGACCCTCACCCTCATCAGGGTCACCTAGGAACAACTAACCGAAAACACTGGTCACAGCAACCACAGTGGCAGGGACAACTTTGTCTCGATCCTGAAACTCACAAAGCAGTGCCCTAGGGGTCCACAAAGACCTCTTACACCACGAGGCTCCCCATAGCCCTCTTCGGCTCACCAGGCCTTAGCTCCAGAAGGAGACGGATGTCATTCTCTGGATGCTGTTCCTGACTCCTTGGGGCAGGCAGGAGGTTAATTTTTAACCTTCAAAGTTTTCAAGGTCATCCAAACTAAAGAAAGTCTAAGAAACTGTCACAACCAATGAGAGCCTAAGGAACTTGCTTCTGAACATAATCGGGTGTCCTAGATGTGATCCCAGGGTAGAAAAAGCTCACCAACGGGGAAGTAAAAATGAGCTGTTGTTAGGAAACATCGGAGCACCCTCACCACCTCATTACTTCCACCAAGTCAGGAGTATGTCAGAGAAATGTCTAGGCATCAGTAATGACGGAAACTGGATGCAGGGGACATGCTGCCTTCCGGTAGTTCTGGAAATTAAAAACAGCTGTTAGGAGCCCTACGTTTCCTTCCATCTATATGCCAAGCATCTCAAGAAGCTTGAAAGTCCAGCCTCCTCTTCAATGGCAGTTCTCTGTTCCCCTCTCCCACACCTCTGGCATTTGATTAGTAATGTACCTGAACCTCTTCATTTTCCCTGATTATTTCAGCTTATCCAAGAGGAAGTCAGTGCTGAAACCATATTCAATCCCAGAGGAATATCTCTTAGAAATGGGACTCGCTGGCATTCGTAATGGGGGCCTGGTAAAGGACTCCAGCCACTACCTACATAGGCTATCCTCCAGGGTCTCCCTCCTGCCTTGTCCCTGAAGCCATTCACCACAGGGTCTAAGCATGAAAAACAGGATGTGCTGCAAATTGAAACCATCAACAATTACCTGGAACATTCAGTGAGCACTTGTATCTGCCAGCTGCTTGTTTTTTTTTTTTAAATAATCTCTACTCAGAAGAAATAAGCAACTTTATTTCAAAAATCCAGTCCAGTTTGTTTGTTTGCTCTTTGTCTTAATTTGGGGGATGAGGGAACGGACAGGCTCTTCCTTACTAGGTTATCCAAGCTGACCTTGAACTCAAGCCTTGAACTTGGAATCCCTTCTACTTCAGCCTCTAGAGTGCCTAGGACTTTGAGTCTGTGTCCCTGATGTTAAACAGGGCTTCGGTCTCCTACAGGCCCCCAGGGCTGGCTCAGTCAGGAGACCTGCTTCTTCTGATAGGTCTTTCTATGCTGTGCCCCTACCACTATCTGTTTTCTCCTCTTAGCACCACGTTGCTAGTAAGGTGTCGGAGGAGGGGAGGCCGAGAGAAGTGAATTTCTTAGCAAGTGAATACTATTTCTATTTATTTCCTGAGAATTCTACACAGGCACACAATGTATTTCTCTTCGATTTACCTTCCGTTTCCCTCCAGAACCTCACACACGTCCCCTTCCCAACTCTATGCCCTCTTTTTTAAGCCCACTAACTTATATGTGCATAGGTGTGGGGCCATCCACTGGAGCATGGCTGGTCACACTCCTAAAAGAAACTGATTTTCCTGCTCTTAGAAGCCATCAGCTGTCACTTAGCCTCTCAGCTAAGGGTGAAGGGTTATGTGTCCCCTCCTCTAGCCACACTGGAATGACTGGCTTGACCTTTGAGTTCAGGAGTGCAATGACCCCTTGGTGTCCAGAAGACACAGTTTCACCTCACCTTGTGCCAATGTCACTTCATGCTGGGTGGGTCCCTTCAGAAGAGACTGTCTACTGACTGCTACCTGGCTCCACTCTTCTGACACAAGCCCCATGAAATCAAATCATCTCTCGGTCCCAGTTATGAGTATCCTTCATGATTCTGTTTTATTAGAACTACCTGGCCGTGTTGAGAAACTCTCTAGAGGTGGGCCCCTTCAGGATTATTACATCTAACCACTTCCCAGAGGGTCACTCTAGAGCAATCTGGGACACCCCACTGTGTGCATGCCCACCTCTGCTTCAGACTCTGCCCTTGTTTGGCCATCTAGATAGTTCTGGTCATGGGAGACTCTGCCCTTTGCACCAGGTTTAAGCCTAAAGGTGCTGAGGAAGGAGAGAGAATGACGTAGCCTAGTCTTTTCAGAACGCTGTGTTGGAGAACCCTGCATGCAAGGTTGCAGCTCACCATGTCCAGACAGCTCTCTGAGCTTGACCCAAATTGGGGACTCTCTTCTCAGCAGAACTCCTCTTCTCTGCCTGACCTTATTTGGAGGATGACCCTAGGCAGAGCTCCCTGCAACCCTGTATGACTCAGCTCATAAATCCCCACTCTTTCCTCCTGCCTGTATGATAATGAGGTGCTATGGCATGACCAATTAGCCTTCCCACCTGTAACCCTAAGAACCCTTATATACCTTACCCTTGGAACAATAAAATGAGCTCGCTCTCTCTCTCTCTCTCTCTCTCTCTCAAGCTGACTCTCAGAAGTGCCTTCCCTCATGTTCAAGGCCATCTGCACATCAAGGTCATTTGAACATTGCCTGCCACTTCTGTTCCCTTTGCCACATGGCCCCCAAAGGAAAATGAAGCCCACAATAGTGTAACGACTGTTTTAAGCTAGGAGGCTTATAGTAGCAGAAATGCATTGCTCACATTTCTGGAGGCTCGAAAGTTCAAGGTCAAGGCACAGTTGGGTTTAGGGTCCAGTGAAGGCTTACTTGGCACATGGATCTTCATATGAAGAAGGAGACACGGGCTCTCTTTCTCTCTCTGGTAGTCTGAACAGGAGAGCCATCCAGACACTCACAGTACAGAAATCAGCTTCTGAGCACACAAAACACCCAGTCACCATCACAAGGTAACACTGATACAAGATGCTTAAGTGTTTGTCTGCTGTTCCCTGTCTTCTCTTCCAACACTGCTAGAGGTGGGCACTGAATGGGGAAAACTGAGATGTGGAAATAGAAAGGTCAAACCTTTACCTCCTCCAATGGTCAGGCCTCTTTTCTGTGGGTCCTGATGATTTTCATGAGGACAAAGCCCATGTAACACGATGTGGGATTCCCCTCTGTATGTGTGAATATGTTTTACTACCATTGATTAATAAGGAAGCTGTTTCAGCCAATGGATTAGCAGCGAAAAGCCAGGTGGGAAATCAAAACAGAGATAGAAAGAGTAGGCAGAGTCAAAGAGACACCTTGTGGCTGCCAAAGGGGAAAGACGCCACCACCAGAACCTTTCCAGTAAGCCACAGCCTCATGGCAAATCACAGATTAGTAGAAATTGGTAAATTTAAGATATAAGAACTAGGTAGGAATACACCTGAGGTATTGGCCAAGCAGTGTTGTAATTAATATAGTTTCTGTGTTATTATTTGTGTCTGGGCAACCGGGAAATGAACAAGCAGACTCCATTTACTCTCTCAAAGGTCTGTCTCTTAATGCCATCACCTTGGCGGTTAAGGTTTCAACATACACATCTGAGGGAGACTCAGCATTGAAACTATAACAAGAAATAAATGAGCCAAATATGCCTTTACTTCCATTTTCATCATAGTAAGTGTCCAGGATGTGTCAAAACCAAACTGAAGTGAAGAAATAAGAATTTTTTTCCCACTGGGTAAGGAAAAGTTGAGTTAGAATATGTACACTGGTTAGACTCTTTTTTAGACAGGGTTTCACTATATAGTCCTGGATGTCCTGGAACTCACAGAGATCTGCCTGTCTCTGCCTCCCGAGTGCTGGGATTAAAGGCGTGCGCCACCACCGCCCGGCTAGACTCTTTTTTAGACAGGGTTTCACTATATAGTCCTGGATACCCTGGAACTCACTATGTAGACCAGGCTGTCTTGGAACTCACAGAGATCCTCCTGCCTCTGTCTCCTGAGTATTAGGATTAAAGGCATATACCAGCACATCCAGTCAAGATCAATAATTTCAATAAGTAAAACAAAACTGGAGTCCTTAATGTGTGCGAACAAAGCCTGGAAGGACCAGGCAAACAGTGGGGCCAGCTTAAGGCAGGACTGGAAGACAGGAGAGGGAGGGTGAAGACATCAGTGTCGAAAGACAGAAGCAGGGAGGAAAAACTAGTCTTTCACAGATTACTCCCACTGTGGACAGAGTGTTCCAGGAACAAACCATATACACCAATTTATCCTTATAACTGTCTTATGATGCGATATGCTAAAATAAATTCTCCGAAGAAATCAACGGTTCTTAAACGAGACATTTTGATCATTCATCAAAACAAGCCAATTCCTACTTATCTTCTGCATGGGATTTTTGTGGCGACAACTCCAGTCTAGTGGCTGTTGGCTGAGGGAAAATCCAAAGTGGAAGAAATCTAATGATGGAGGAACTTGCAGAGAGTGTGGGAGGGAGAGAGACATAGATCACTGGGGCTTGCTGGCCATCCCATCTACCCTAATTGTGGAGTCCCAAGTCTGAGGGAGAAACTCTGCCTCACGAAACAGGTGAAGAAAAGGAGGAATACCTGAGGGCAGATCTGGCTTCTGCACGTACAGCTGCAGATACACACACACATCTATAGATATACATCTACAGATGCACACAAGCACACCTACAGAAACACACAGATACACACACACATGCACACCTATAGACACACAACTACAGATACACACACAACCCTATAGATACACATCTGCAGATTATTACAGATTGTTTCAATGACATGTAAATATGACAAACTTGTTTTTTTAGCAAAATGTTTTTTCTCCTTTGAAGGGTGAAGAAAAGAGAAACTCATAAAAAAAAATCTGCATACCAAAATTCTAGGTAAGAGCCATAGCCTGATAGGATAAAAAGTTCCTAGGGTAGGTTTCTATTTTTTTAGTACAAAAAAAAGCACCCTTTACTATATCCCTAACTGAAGAAATGATTGCTTCCACAGAGTTACATGCCTACATTCCCAGCAACTCAATCTTATTTTCTCCCCAACAATAGTTTAATCGAATGGGCAATTCTTCATGAAAATCTATCCTTTCGTTAGAAGCTACCACAAATGTCTCAGTTAATCAGCTAGCCTTCGTGGTATAAACTAACATTCATGGTTCAAACCTGTGGTCTACAGAGGTTGATTAAGCAAGGAGAAGCAGAACCCATTCGTACCAAACTGGCTTCAGTCTAGCTCAGTATCATTGAAGTCCTTCCATACGTTATTAGCTTCCTCTTATAGAATACACCTAGCATACTTTAAATCCATAAGATGAGCAAATATTTAGTTTTTTAATTTATTAAAAAGTAGATTTTTTTCATATATTTTTATTCATTTTCCTCTCCTCCCAGTTCCTCCCTTCCTCCCTCCCATCTGGACCCACACCCTTTCAGTCATACAGCTAAGGTCACTAAAGAAATTCTTAGGACACAAATCATGCAACAGTTTGATATGATCTGGAAGTTCTTGTTTTGTTTAAAAACTCATCTACAATAGTAATTTTAATGTCCCTTTTGAAAACTAAGTAAGATTGAGATATTGTTGCCAACGAGGCCATACTTCGTAATAGTGCCATTCCCTCTTGGGGCCATTTTCTTTCAAACCACCACATGTAGGCAATAACTTGGAAGAATTTCAAGAATGTGTCCCATATAAAAGACACTAGAGAGAAACGGCCAGCAAAGGAAAGTGACCGGGGGAGACAGGGGACTCCTTGCAGACGGAAGTATGGAATAGATCACTACAAACCGTTTGAGGAAACCGTCAGGAAACCGTCGGGGGTGATGAGAATGCCCATTGCTCTGATTTTAGTGATATTTAATGGGTACATACATAGGCCAGAACATATTGAACTTAACACTTCCAATATGTGTTTCTAAGTGGTACAATAAAGCAGCTAAAATCGAAACGACACCTTAAAAATGCTCTTCCTAACCGACCAGTGCCTGACGGTGCTCTCTGCCCACCTCCATGGGCGTTTTCCTCTTCCCTCCTGAGACCCAGGAGTACTTCCTGCCTCTCTGGCTCACCTGACTTCTCACGCGCCCTGCCTCCCTCATGTTGCCGGTAATCGTTTGCTGGGCAAACAGAGCCAACATCTCTGGTCCTCCCTTGGCCCTGGAAGGATTCTTTGCATGTAGTAGACCCCCCACAAATGCTGTGTTGAAAGATATTTTTCAGGAGACAAATTACAGGACTTCCTCCAAGCCTTGATCAAGCTGATAGAAACAAATTCCTAATTTAAACTTAAACAGCACACTGCCAAACACAGCAATTTCCAATGTGGGAGATATTAAGGAGTCCAAACACTCCAATAAATCATGTCTGACAAAAATCAGCGCTTTGGGGCCAAGAATTAGAGGAATTCACATCAAAACCCATACCATTAACCAGCCTGGCCAAAATGAATGCATCACGAGGAGCTGATTTGAAAGCGTCCTCATTTGTTTCCTCGTCTATCTGTTTATGTGCAACCATTGCAAAATATGTGAACAAAACAAAGCAAACTGTAACCCCCCAAAACTCATGGATCCAAAATTCTCAGCTTCTGAAAACCTAGTGATCATGCCAAAGCTTTGACTCCGTCCTTGAACATCAACAAGGAATTTTTATTACACAAGACCCCAGCATAGGGGAGGTGGGAGCAAATCTACATTTCTAGTTAAAGCCCACTTACGTCTGTGCAACCCCCGCCCCATCCCAACAACACGTGAATGAAAGGCTGTGGGGACTCACTCACCACCGAAAAGTGTCACCACAGCTACCCTGTCCTGAGGATCCTCACAGGTGAGCGGGTGAGCAAGCCCTGTTAGGATCCCTCACAGGTGAGCGGGTGAGCAAGCCCTGTTAGGAAACTTTTGGACACCTGTTTTATACTGCCCAGCCTCAGATGCAACTCTCGGCTAATCTTTGACACAGCTGCCTCTTGGACAAAGTGTTTTTGAACTTGTGTTGGGTTTTTCATGAAGCTCAGGCAGAGCCAGCTTAACCCTGTGGAACTGAAGGCAACTTGAGATGGAAGACCATCCAACCTTGTCTGTCTCAAGAGCCCCGTTGGCTCCAGGGGACCCTTCTCTGCCGGCCACCTAGGCTGTTCAGAGTCCCCGTACTCCATCCTCTAAACGGCTTCTGGTGCCCCCTTGTCCCTGCTGCCATGCTTCCTAATTCTCTTCTCGGTCCCGGTTCCCTTTCCTCTGCTCTGCGTGCATTTCCCTTCCTGTCTTGATGGTGAAATGTCCCCACACAGGTTCATGAGAGGGTTGTGAGGGGTGGGTCCTTGCCAGAGGGTGGGACACCGGGGTGGGTCTTGAGTGTTTCTAGGTCATTAGTACTTCTTGTTCACTCTCAGTTTACTGATGGCTGATGCAGTGTGACCAATCAGCCCCACTCCTGCCTCTGTGTCCTCCCCACTGTGACAGAATAGAGTCCCTCCAACCATAAGCCAGAGAAAACCTTTCTCTTTTATTTTTTTTTTTTTTTTGGTTTTTCGAGACAGGGTTTCTCTATGGCTTTGGAGCCTGTCCTGGAACTAGCTCTGTAGACCAGGCTGGTCTCGAACTCACAGAGATCCGCCTGCCTCTGCCTCCCTGGGATTAAAGGCGTGCGCCACCATCGCCCGGCGAGAAAACCTTTCTTAAATTGCTTCTCGGTAATTCTTTTTGATAGCAAGGAGAGTAACAAATACAGTCCCTCCACCTCCATTCCCCACTGCTGCTTCAGCCCTGTCTGGCCATGTCCACAGCTCCCATAAAAGATGAACCTTAATTTCTGGTTTCCATACTATTTGGCAAACTTTGATTTTAATCCAAAGTCTCACTAATTACACTGGAACCATTCTAATGGAGCATAAAATATTTTAAAAGAAAAACTTTAAAAGCCAAATCATGTCACTGTCGGGTTGTGTGGAGACAGAGCCAGGGTTTCTCTGCCACTGGGGCTCAGCCTTAACCCTACCCACACACCCTTTTTTCTTTTCGTTTTTGCGATCCAACCATACTAAGTTACTCAGGCTGGCCTTGAACTTACTCTGTAGCCCAGACAGCCTTGAAAGCACAATCCCCCTGCCTCAGCCACTGAGGGTGGCTGGTAACTAGGATGGCAGGCATGTTGATGCCACCAGGCCCAGTTCAGATGCCAGTCTTAACTCTGTTTTTCCCAAGAAGGTGTCCTTGAGCACCTCTGTCATCGGTTGTCCCTTCTGCTATCTCAAGATTCACCTTGTCGTGGTACCTCTGTGGGTTTTCTCTTCCACTAGCCTCTGCATCCACACCAACTTCCACAATGCGATATGAATAAAATATTCGGTATTTATCAATCCAAGTACTTGATGCCAATTATATTTGGTTAAAATTGGACAGCAAGTAATTGGTTCCAGACAGATATGCAAATCCCTATGAAAGTGCAGCCATAAAGACGAAAGTTAGAGATGATCTTCTACACCCACACAGCAGCAGAAGCAGAGAGCTCCGCAGTAGGTACACTGTGTGCCCCTGATCAACCATCCTCCTCTAGAGGCAGGCTTCCTTCCAAACTTGACTTTCTGCTCTCATAAATGCATTCTAGCCCTGCCGCCTCTGGAATTCACAGTGCCCACTTCACCAGACATGACTCACACTGGGCATGCAGCAACTCCTTTCCATTTGGATATCATTCAGAGGCACAAAACAGAAAGAATATGCACAAATCCAATGCAAAACAGCAAAAAGAAATGGTCTCTCGGTGAGGAGTGTTCACCGCCTGCACCCTCAGTCAGCCTTTTAAAGAGTAAACACGAAGCAAAACTCTCAGCTTGCTGAAGATAAAGCTGCATCTAGGTTTCCTTTACATACGACTTCAATTAGCTTGGGCTGGCAAGTATTCAACACATATAAGCCTCATGGAGTTGATTTAGCACAGCCATGACTGTGAGAAGACATGTATATGTGTGCGTTATGTGTAAGGCTATATACATATGTATGTATATATCCACTATAGTGAAGTAGACCTTGACTATAAGTGATTAGTATCTGGGTTTGATTGCCACCATGTAGACACCACACCATGTCACATATCATTCATTTAGTCATCTGTGAAGCTGTAGCAAATCACGCATCACCCCCGAGCCTGGAGAGATTTGTCCTTTTTACGGTTGTCTGATTTTTCTCTCTCTCCTGCTGGCCACGTCACTATTAGAGAACATGCTTGGTGCACTAAAGAGTAGAAGAAATAGACCCTGCGCAGGCCCCAGCACCAAGGAAGCACCAAGGAGGTACCAGGAGACTGAGGAGCATCAAGTCCATGTACTTAAGAGCCAATCATCTCGGACTGAGCACGTAAGCAGCCGGGGAGTGAAACATGCATAGAATCCAGCTCACGAGACAGGAAGCAAGCATGGTGTCTATGTGGTGAGGATTAACTGCCGTACCCAATGGATAGTAGATGATATGTATTAGAACGGAGGTATTTCACAGCAAGATATAAGCCTGTGATGTGTGAGTGCTAAGAAAGCCTTAAACAGAAAAGCTGTGTCTAAGTTGGTCTTTCCATCCAATGCTTCCAAGTTTTGAGTCAGAATCCACAGAAAACCATGGTGTTCAGAAGTCCCTGGGTCCAGGAAGCAGGATGCTCAGGGCAGGTTACTGGCTCAAGCCCCCGTGAAGCTCCTTGGAGCTGAGGGAATATGTTTTGAGATACATTGGCAAGGCCTCCTGAGGCCACTCTCCTCGCTCTGACAGAGCAAACAGAGTCTTTAGCATTATCTCTCAGCTAGAAAATCAGAGAAGAGCCCAGCGCCTTGGGCTTCCCTTCTTTGGTGTCTACCATGAACTACCCAGTTCATGGCCTATTGATCCCAGTTGGGGACATCAGCATCATTGAGGACTTTGTTCATGTGTACATCCTTAGATTCCTCCCTCACCCCCAAGTCTGACACCAACACTTGGGGCTTCATTGAGCCTTTGGATAGCTGGCTAAGGGGCTCACTCAAGGTCAGGAATTTATGCCGCTGTCAGCACTGATTCTTGACGTTTCAGTAGCTGCTAGGTGAAGTATTCAGGTCACCTGACTCAGGCTGGCAACGCTCTTCTGGAAAGGGCCCGACTGGCAGTGTATTTACAGTCAGCTCATTGCTGTCTGGCACAGCTCCTTACCAGCCACGGTGGCACTTATCGGTTATAGGCATTGCATAAATGAATGGCATGGCTGTGTTCCAATAAAGCTTTATTTGCAAAATCTCCAGCGGGGTAGACGTGGTTTTTCAGCTATTGTTTGCTAACCCTCGGCCACTCATTATTGTTAACTTCACTGCTTCAACTCTTACCCATTCGGGTTAACGCCAAAATTACCTAACAGCCTGTAGCACCTGTCAGCACTGGTGGCAATGGCAGCCTTAAATCACTCAGGCTGTATCTTTAAATGATTCCTGAAGGTGGGATTCCGGCACGCAGGCACAAAAGCCTTTATCTGTGGAGAGCGTTGAATAAAGAAGTAGTTAGACAAAGCTGTACCGTTTTGAATGTGGCCCATTGAAGAAAATGCCTAAAATACGCAGATTTGGCTGTTAAATGTGTTTAAAATTTTCCACTGGTAAATATACAAAATGCATAATAACACATACTCCAGTTCCTTTCAGAATCATCATGCAAGTATATTATTCTCCACATTCCAAGGCATCAGGGATTACCACGGTCCTGGCTGCTACCCCTTACTAGGCTCACAGGGTCACAGGTCAAAAGTTCAGAGAAGGTGAGGTAGGACTTCCTGTGTCCACTCCACACATTCCCATCCCTGGGAAAACTGGGCTTTCCAGAGGACAGAATCCTAGGGATTCTATATTCACATACCTAGTAC
>NC_022019.1:32501322-32504029 GCF_000317375.1 Microtus ochrogaster
TGGGCTTTCCAGAGGACAGAATCCTTTAGGGATTCTATATTCACGTACCTAGTACCTGGGCTGAGATGACACAGATGAGACTAATCTTGGCACAAGAGCCTCAGTGTGTGGCCCTGACACGTGTTCTGACCCCTCACAGCACAGTGGCCCTGAAGTAAATGAATCCTAGAGTCGTGGGTCAGAGTGCTCCAACGAGCAAGACAAGGAGGCACAGCCTTTATAACCTGGACTGAGAAATCATCCATCATCTTCCCATATCTTACTGATGAAGGAATATAAGATTGTCCAGATCCAAAACTGATGCACAGAACCCACCTCTAGACAGGAAGGAAGTCGAGTAATTTTCAACACGTTAATCGCCATACAGCCAGACGTGGTGGCGCATGACCACAATCTGTGCAGAAAAGAGGCTGAGGCAGGAGGATCACCAAGTCTTCAAAGTCAGACTAGGATACACAGTAAACTCAAGACAAGTCTTCACTACATAATAAGAGCCTCTCTCAATATGCGCCCACGCACACACACACACACACACACACACACACACACACACACACACACACACCAGAGAAACCAACCATGAGAAATGGCTATCGGGGAATAACAATCTGTAGACTCTACGGACTTTTTTTTTTCAATGTTCTATTCTGGAAAGTAACAATGTTAGAGTTAGAATCAGTGACCAAATGTTCTCAGCTTCGGTCATAGCCTTACAAAGAAATTGGAAGGAAACTAAATGAGGTCAAATACATTTCATGAACTTTTGTTTCATTGTAGCTAATACACTAAACCACAGCCAGCTTCACTAGAACTCAAAGGTGAAAGAGGTCTGAAAATCATTTAGTTCAAGTAGACACATTACTGAAAGAGGAGGTGATAAAATGTTTCCATGGAACTGAACAACATGGGGAATATGGGTTTATCCACTGTCAAAGTGGGCTGACGGGCTCTCAGGAAAAAGTAAGTGCCCGTGGTCCTCTTCCAAACTGCCACAAACCCTACCTGTCAAAGGATAAGGGAGGAGTTAAAACTGTCTATTTGTAGATTTACAGGGTTGTATTCTTTAAAAATATATGAGGAGTAAGGAACAGATGAATTTGGATTTTTTCCCCATACTTGTTATATTCTTCTTCATTTAAAGTTGCTTACTTATCTGTGAAATGAAGTAGCACTTTAGATATAACTGTATAGTGATTTCATATTTGTGATCAAATAGATGTTTTCCCTGATCAAAAAGAAATTGTATGGCACAGTGATCTATTTTTTGTATCATGTGTTTAAGAAGTAGTTGGGGCAATGACGGATGAGAGTTTTCCTGTATTTCCAACTGAAGAATTTATTCTGGAAGGTGTTTAATCTTGTAGAAATACATGTTTATCTTGTACAATTTTTAAAAGGAATAAGGAATAGTTTTACGGTGGCAGAAATAAGTCTCTGCTAGAGAATGCGAATGGGCAAGCATTCACAAATACTCCCTGCCTTTAGAAACAGACATTTGAACACTCAGTCTGAAGCCAAGGGGTGTGATGTACACAGCCGCCCAGATCTTCACAAGTTCAAGCTCCCTTGAAATTAACCACTCTAACTGGGTCACTGGACACATGATAGAGGGGGCTCAAAGATGCCACAAGTGGCAAGCAATGTGGGTTGCTGCTCACTGGCTGTCCCAAGTGTTTCCTTCATTTTCCAGTCCCCTGCTCCTGCAGGTTCCTTTCAGCCACACGACTATCTACTTCTGGTCCATCCATGATAGAAGCAACGTGTTCATTCCAGCTCTCTCTCTCTCTCTCTCTCTCTCTCTCTCTCTCTCTCTCTCTCTCTCTCTCTCTCTCTCTCTGTCTCTCTCTCTCCCCCCTACCTCTCTCTCTGTCTCTCTCTCTGTCTCCCCTACCCCTCTCTCTCTCTCTCTGTTTCTCTCTCTCCCCTACCTCTCTGTCTCTCTCTGTCTCTTTCTCTTTGTCTCTCTCTCTGTCTCTCTCTGTCTGTCTCTCTCTGTCTCTCTCTGTCTCTCTCTCCCCCCCCCATGTTAAGATGATGATACCACTCTATGAAAGCTGTATGATATGGGAGTCCCCTCTGTGTGCTGTGATTACCATTAATGAATAAAGAAACTGTCTTGGCCTGTTGATAGGACAGAACTTAGGTAGGTGGGAAAGACAGAACTGAATGCTGGGAGAAAGAAGGGCAGAGTCAGAGAGAGCAATGGAGCTGTCGCCAGAGTCAGACATTCTGAATCTTTGCCGGTAAACCACTGCCACGTGGCGATATACAGATTAATAGAAATGGCTTAAATTAATATATAAGAGTTAGTCAATAAGAAGCTGGAGTTAATGGGTCAAACAGTGATTTAGTTAATACAGTTTCTGTGTGGTTATTTTGAGTCTATGCTAGCTGGGTGACCAGGACAAACAACAGCTGTACATGTCAGGTCTGGATTAAGCAAGACACTAACCCTGTAGTGTGAAGATGCAGACATTTCAGGACCTAGTCACTCCTTTAGCAAAGCTTAACATATCCTAACTAATAGATTAACATATCCTAACTAATAGACTAACATATCCTAACTAATAGACTAACATATTCTAGCTAATAGACTAACATATCCTAACTAATAGACTAACATATCCTAGCTAATAGACTAACATAACCTAATAGACTAACATAGCCTAACTAATAGACTAACATAGCCTAACTAAAGACTAACATA
>NC_022019.1:32504332-32514937 GCF_000317375.1 Microtus ochrogaster
CTAACTAATAGACTAACATAGCCTAACTAATACACTAACATAACCTAACTAAAGACTAACATAACCTAACTAATAGACTAACATAGCCTAACTAATAGATGAACATAGCCTAACTAATAGACTAAGCATTTTTTTCTCATAACTCACAGCTTCCTAGTGAAGCTAAGACTGTAACCTGAAGTGTCTTGACTAATACACCAGGGTCATCTGTTACCACACAGAAGAGCCCGGTCAGGCACCACCAAACCAAATCGTAAAAAGAAGAACACTCAGGTGAAAATAAATTGGAGTTCAGACTGATAAAGAGGCTATACTCGGGGGTTGGAGCCCAAAATCTGGACCCCAGGAAAGAAAACTGATCCTGTCCCAGTCGGTATCCAGCTTTCAGGAGAGTCTGGAGGAGCCGAACCACTGGCTGGGACACTTCCGGCAGTCTCAGAGGTCCCAGTGAGGGAGCTCAGGGCTCAAAAGGATTTACTTCCATGTTTTCACAAACACAAACTGGAGTCTTGTGCCTCAGATCCAGATTAATTTAGCATAACATAGATTTTTTTAAAAGCACCAAATTAGGAGGAAAATGAGTTGCTGGTTGCTAGGCAACATCAGAGGAAAGCTCCCTCTTCACCATCAAGACCATTCTCACCATCTTCATGAATAAAGGTCAAAGAGACCTTAGCAGCAGGCACGTGTTTAGCTGTGCCGTCAGTAGACACCGGCAAATTTTTCCTGCAAGAAACAAAGAACAAAGCACCAAGCACTCTGGGTTTCCAAGCAGTCATGCTGAACACACAGGTTGACAATTTCTGTTCTAAAACGTGACCGTTCCTCTGTACAAAGAACTGAAGGGGACCTTTCATCCGTGCTGAGAACAGACGTGGAGGTTTTACAAAGTCAGGCAAACTTTGCTCTCTTCCAAGGCTTAGTTGAGAACCCTCCAGGATGAGTTCATTCTTTCCTGAATACCAAGGAGCATGAGCTAAAGATGAAGCCTCCCTTTCCCTGTCTCTCCCTGAGAAATGGATGCTCTGTCTCCATGGTGACTTGAGAGAGTGATAGATCACACCAGCAAAGCTAACTGTAAACATAGGCCAAGATCACATTCTGGACTGGTCTAGACTACTACCCACCACCCACTGAGATGCACAGCCTCTTGCTTTACACACATCATCCCTTCCTCCTTCCATTGACAACTTGGCTTCACCTTCTGAGATGCGCATTCCTTACCCAACAACAATTATAGCCCTAGCTCCCTGATCAAGACCACCAACTTCCTTGAACCTCATTTGTTGCTATTTTTCTTCATCTCTAAGGAAACAGAGTAACTTCCCTGACCACAGGCAAGAGTACACTAGTGAGCATGTCTCAGGAACAGTGTCCAGTGGACACCACTTGTTCTGGTTAGAATGAGAACGTTGGATGATCTTCCCATCAGAATTCCAGAAAGTGTCTCAACCTCGAGTTCCCGGATCACCTACTATGTGTAAAACACTGCTCGAGATTGTAAAGAATATTTGAAAAGAAGTACTGAGGTTCTTGAGAAAATACAGCTACCACAAAAGAAGGTGGAGGAGGCCACTCATTTCTCAATGCTGTCCATACGAGAATGTTACAAGAGAGTGGAACCAGGGGAAAGGGGCGCTTGGTGCTATGAAAGCTTTCAGATGCAAAATGGCTAAGACCCTTCAAAATCATAACCATGGAGTTAGAAGTGCTGAAAGAAGGGGTGGCTGTCCACACCTGGCCATAAAATCCCAGCAACGTACATCACACGTGTGAAGAACTGTGACAAGCAGCAGATACTGTTGCTCTTCCTTTCTGTTGGTGATGACACCGCTGGCTTTACAGAAACCCATGTCACACCCCAGCCCTCCCCACAGCGCCCTGGGAGCTATGTCGTATCCCACACAGAAGCAGAGGCAGAGCTCGGTGAAGCGTTGTGCTCCATCCCAGCAGCGTCCACACTTGGATGCCCTGAAGCACTTGTTTTCCATTGCCTGATGAATGTTCTCATAAGCACAGACCTATAGTCTTTGCAAAGTTTGGGCAGATGATAAACTTGGCTTCCTCTCTATCGACCAGCCCGTGATAACGTCCCTGAAAAAATTAAATTGGTCTGCCAAGAGGTATTCTTTATGAGGTTTCACATTATTGCCCTCAGAAGCATAAAGATTTGTTCAGCCTTTCTCCAGGCAGAGAAAAAGCATCCACCATGATCCCATCCCTGCTCAAATCCTCTAAAAACAAAGATTCTGCTTTGGTTTTATGGAACATGTTTATGCACGGACTCCCTGTACCACAGGACAACAGTCAAGCCAGGGAAGGACGTGACAGCTGGCATTTGTTCTTACGTGTTGTAAAGTGGTGCTGTCATAGAACCTGACTTCTAGAAGGCAGCTAAGAAAGACATACAAGGCTTCCTCTATTTGGACCCCAATTCTGAGGAAAGGATCTCGTCAGCAATCCAGTGGCCAACTTAATGATTCCACGAGTTCATCCTGTAACAGAGCCACTAAGATATTAATATTATCTGAAGAACAGGAAGCAACGAGCTCTTTGGTCTGGGGAGCCCTGGTGCCCATTAAAACCCTCAATTGATCAAACTCCACCAGTGTTCTTTCTTAGAACTCTAAGTTCAGACGTCTTCATGGGAGCACCTTGGAAGAAGGAAGCCATTCTTGAGTAGCTCAATTTTCGATTGCTATCAAATACAAATGCCTGCTGATGAAAATGTGGGCTTTGTTTTCTGTTTAGTTTCTAGACTCATCCACTGAAAAGATTAAAAACTCATAGCCAAGTTCAAGGATTTTTTTTTTTTGGCAATCCTAGAATTCTAATGTTTTCCTTATTATGGTTTTCCCTTTACACTTGAATTTTTTCCACATTAAAATGTGTTCTTCTAAGTAGGAAAACATTCCTGCATCAATCAAGTATTTGCAGAGAACTTTACCTGAACTGGCCATGAGAGACAAATTGATCATAGGGGAAATACAGATATAGTGATATGATGTAATAGAGTGTGGTATGAAAAAGTAAGAAGAAAGGAGATGATCCTTATCCTTAATAATATCAGTTTGCTTGTGAAATAATACCAGCCAACGAATTAATTTAAGAACATTTAAACTGTTCAGCTCTGTTGTAGATACAGCCAAAGATGAAATGAACCTTTCTGAATGCCAGACAAGACCTGCATGGACCATTTCTTTTTTCATATTAGGGCTTCCCTTTATGATTCTTCAAATGGTGTCTTCATTAGGATTTCTATTGCTTCAGTGAAACACTGACTATAAAACAAGTGTTTATTCAACTCACACTTCCACATTGCTGTTCATCAACAACGGAAGTCAGGACAGGAACTCAAACAGGGCAGGAACCTGGAGGCAGGAGCTGATGCAGAGGCCATGAAGGGGTGCTGCTTACTGGCTTGCTCCTCATGGCTTGCTCAGCCTGCTTTCTTATAGAACCACAAGCCCAGGTGTGACACCACCCACCACGGGCTGGGCCCTCCCCCACTGATCACTAATTAAGAAAATGTTACCGCTGGGTATTGTAGAGGCATTTATCGATTGAGGCTCCTTCCTCCCAGGTGACTTTAGCTTATGTCTAGTTTACATAAAACAAGCTGGCACACAGAGAAACCACCTCTGGCCCAATCTCAGAATCACCAAGCTCAAATGCCACTCCACCTGAGAAGTCTTGGCTTTGATTGGTTTCAGTCATTCCCTTTGCCGAGCCTGCAGTTGAACTCCGTCTCTTGTAGCTCTGCTAATATCATTACTTGATTCTGCTTTGATTTGTAGCTAACTACTAGATATCCATCATCAATAATAAGTCTTTAAGGTCACTAAGGTTTTGTCGGGATCCCTGCGATTGCTAGTTTCAGTCATCGGCTTAACACAGGTCGGGTTGGCCTGTGGGCGTGTCCCTGACGGATAGCCTTAATTCCATTAATAGGTATGGGAATACCCAGCCTAAATGGGTCCTGGTCTATAAAAATAGACCATGAACCAAACACTGGCAAGAATGCACACAAAGCATGCTCTCTCTGCTCTTAACTGTGGGTGTGGTGGAGATGCATCAAGTTCCTGATGCCTTGACCTCCCTTCAACAATGGACTTGAACCTGGAATTGCAGGACAGGTAAATCCTTTCCCCTTTAAACTCGCTTTTTCTGGGGTATTTGATCACAGGGACAGGAGATAAGATCAAGACAATAAGACCCAGCCCAGGGTGGGCTACTATCTAACTTCACCATAATAGAGAAGTTGTGCTTTTAGTAATTGCATGCTGTTTTCATACAGGACTCTATGGGAATTTGCTACCTGAACTGGGCTGTGAGTTTCTAATATGTCATCTGCCCCTGAGTTACACTATGGGCAGATTGTTATCAGTTATTCCTGTTTTCTATAGCTATCCATCAGATTTTTCTATAGAAAACAGGAATACTTCTGTGTGGGCTGTGTTAAGCTTTCTGCCTGAATTATCTGATTTCTTATAAAAGTCCAATTTCCTATATTTCATTGCTTTTATTACCCATCTTATTCTCTCTCATGAGTTTGTCTTTGTTTTGTTTTGTTTTTAATCTTCTCATTTATTTTTTGGTAGGGTTTCAGAATGGGAAGATATGATGTTTGTGTCCAATCAGCTCCTGTGGCTGGCAAGCATCCAGTGCTTGTTTAAACAAAGGCATTTTAGTGGAATGGTCCAAAGAGCCGGCTCTGATGTCAGACTGCCAAAGCTTCAATCCAGGATCCAAAAATTATTAGCTGATATTTCTATATACCACTCAGAGAGAAAAGGAAGCTTAAAGCAGCCTTCGTCTCCTTAGAGAGATAAGAAAAGTTTGTATCTAAATACAATGACAGAATGCTGGATTTTAAGAAGATTCAAGAAAGAAAGGAAAATGGTTCTTAGAAATTTACAAACATTCCAAGATATTTTATTTATAGTTTATATCTGATTTCTTTCATGACAGGAACTTTAAATCTTAGAAGGAAGAAATTGAAGAAGACACCAGAAAATGGAAAGATCTCCCATGCTCTTGGGTAGGTAGAATTAACATAGTAAAAACAACAATCTTACAAAAGGCAATTTATTAATTTAATGCAATACCCATCAGAACTCTTCATATGGAAAAGCAAAAAAACACAGAGTATCCAAAACAATCCTATACAATAAAGGAACTTCTGAAGGCATCACAATCCCTGACTTCAAACTCTACTAGAGATCTATAGTAATGAAAACAGCCTGGTATTGGCATAAAAACAGACAGGAGAACCAATGGAACCAAATCAAAGACCCAGATACCAATCCACACACCTATGAACACCTGATTTTTGACAAAGAAGCAAAAAAATATATAAAATGGAAATAAGAAAGCATATTCAACAAATGGTGTTGAAATAATTGGATATCAACATGTAGAAGAATGAAAATAGATCCATATCTATCTCCATGCACAGAACTCAAGTCCAAATGGATCAAAGACCTCAACATAAAGCCAACCACACTTAACCTCATAGAAGTAGGAAGTACACTTAAACGCACTGACACAAGAGGTCACTTCCTAAATATAACTGAGTAGCATAAACACTGAGAGCAACAATACATAAATGGGACCTCCTGAAACTGAGAAACTTCTGTCAAGCAAAGGACACGGTCAACAAGACAAATGACAGCCTACAGAATGGGAAAAGATCTTCACCAACCCCACATCAGACAGAGGTCTGATCTCCAAAATATACAAAAAACTCAAGAAACTTGACATCAAAAGAAGGGTAAAGACCTAAACAGAGAACTCTCAACAGAGGAATCTAAAATGGCCAAAAGACACTTAAGGAAATGCTCAAAATCGTTAGTCATCAGAGAAATGCAAATCAAAACAACTCTGTAAGAATGGGCAAGATCAAAAACACTGATGACAACTTATGCTGGAGAGAATATGGGGTAAAGGGAACACTCCTGTATTGCTGGTGGGAGTGCACACTGGTAACAGTCGCTTTGGAAATCAGTATGGTAAGTTCTCAGAAAATTAGGAAACAACACACCTCATCCAACAACTGATGGAAACAGAAGCAGAGACCCACCTCAGAGCACTGGACTGAACTCCCGAGGTCCAGTTGAAGAGTGGGAGGAGTGAGAATATGAGCAAAGAGGTCAAGACCATGATGGGGACACCCACTGAAACAGTCCACCTGAGCTAATGGGAGCTCACCAACTCCAGCTGGACTGGAAAGGAACAAGCATGGGACCAAACTAGTCCCTCTGAATGTGGGTGACAGTTGCATGGCTGGGGCAGACTGAGGGGCCACTGGCAGTGGCACTGGGATTTATCTCTACTGCTTGTACTGGCTTTTTATGAACATATTCCCTTTGTATGGAAACCTAGCTCAGCCTAGCTATAGTAGGGAGGGCCTTGGACCTTCCCCCAAAGCAATGTGCCTCACCCTCTCTGAGGAGTGGATGAGGGGTTAGGTGGGGGGAAGGGTAGATGGAGGAAATGGGAGGAGAGGAGGGAGTGGGAACTGGGATTGGTATGTAAAATGAAAAAAGTTTGTTTTCTTTTTTAAAAAATCATAATAAAGTGAAAAAACTGCTGGGAGATAAGACTGACAAACTCTGGGGTGTGGAGAAACATGAAAGGAAGTTTAGGAATGTGGACAGGCCAGTGTGATCATTTAATCTTAAAAAGAAACTTAAAACTGGGTAAAATAGATAAAAAGGAAATTATCAATGGAATATTGCAAGGAAATACCTAGCTGCCAACTCTGAGGGCAGCTTGAAACACAGAATGCCCCATCTTAAAAAGGAAAACAGAAAGAAAAGAAAAAGAAAGGAAGGAAAGAAAAAGGCAGAGCTGAAGGAAGGAGCTTTCACATCGCGGGAACTCACCACTTTCTCCTAACAGCTGACTAAAAGAGCTGCCAGATGTTCTCACATTGGCGATAAGCTTTAGACTGTGAGGATAACAGAGTCTCAAAGTCTGCACAAGCCGGTCACAGGCAGTCAGGGATCAGACAGCTCCTGCTGCTTCCACAGCAACACAGGAGTCAAAGGGACATGAGAGCAAGGCCTTCAACCAGCAGAGGAAATTATGACAAGGGTTTCTGACTTAAAACGCCCTACAGCTCAATGTCAGTTAACTTTGAGAGTAAAATAGATCTTCATAAATGCAATGTCTCCAGATCTTACCCAGCCACCCCCAGGCACCCTTTCTGGGAGGCTCCAAGACGATGTGTTTCATTAGCACTAGGACATGAACCCAGAAGAAGGGAGATATAGCGGTGAGGAAACCCCCTGATGGATAATGACATGGAAAACCATGACAACAAACATGCACAAGTCTCTGAGTAGCCCAGGTTGGGGCACTGTGACCCAAGAGTGAGACCACTTGACCAAGTGGTCACCAGCAAGATGCCTCTGCTCTTTGCCCTAAGCCAGAGGTACCGCCTGAACCCAGCACAGACTGACTGCACACATATGAACATGTGAGCTCCCCCCACACACACACCTCTGCAGAACATTATACATGTGAAACAATGCCCCTGGTCCTTTGCAAATACTAATACATTATCCTAGAACTTACAAGTAGGTATTAGTATTCTGATGGAGGAAGGTCATTGGTTAAGTAATAAAGAAACTGCTTGGCCTCATAGGTTAAAACATAGGTGGGAGGAGTAAACAGAACAGAATGCTGGGAGGAAGAGGAAGTGAGCTCAGACTCTGCTCTCTGGAGCAGAGAGGCCATGCTCCGCTCTCCCGGGCAGACGTGCACGATGAAGCAAAAGGTCAGACATGCTGAATCTTTCCCGTAAGACCGGAGCTACACAGTTTATTAGAGATGGGTTGATTGGGATATCAGAATTAGCCAGTAAGGGCTAGAGCTAATGGGCCAAGCAGAATGGGCCAAGCAGTGTTTAAAAGAATACAGTGTCCGTGTAATTATTTCAGGGCATAAGTTAGCAGGCGGCTGGGGTGCTGGGGACGCAGCTCCGCCACTCCTATTACTACAGTATTCTTTTAATTTTACAATTAAGAAAGCTCAGAGAAGTCAAATGGTCCACGGTCATGGGAAGGTCAAATTTCAATTCAAGAAAAATTGATATTTAATCCAAGCTCCATTATTATACATATCTATGGGGCACCATGTGTTTGCATTCATGAATACATGTATGCAAACCAGGATAATTTAGCTTCCCATTTGCTTGTTCTTCCTGTGGGTTAGAGCCGTTGAGTTCCTTTCTTTGAGTCATTCATAAAATATATAGCAGGCTATTGTGAGATGCCGGCATCCCTCCTGCTGAGGAACATTAGGCCCTCTCTCTCCTATGGAACTGTATCTTTACAATCATGATTTACCCACACACACACACACAACCTTCCCTGTCTCTGGTCATCACTATTTTACATTAACCCTCACTTTATCTCAGCTTCTGCCTGTAACAACAGAGCACATGTAACATATATCTCTGCCTCTAATTCATTGAGCCTGATGTCCTCAGGTTCTGCCCGTTTTGCTGTTAGTGATGGGATAGCACAGATTCCACATTCTTAACCACAAAATCTCCCTGTGGACTTGGATTGACAGGAACGCTTATTTTCCCCAACGAGTACAGCTTTGGCATCCTCTTGACAGGTGAAGGTCAACCTCCATGGGCCTGGAAGCAGAAGATTTGGGGCAGTGAATGGTTCTGAGCCTTTCTCAGCCAACAAACCCAATACCTGGCCCCCTAAATGCCCTGATGCATGCCCTGTCTGTCCCCATTTGCTTTTTCTCATGAAATTCTAGTTCCCCAATAGCCAACAGAGACCTCTTTTCTGGCCTCTGCACAGCAGTTCAGAGAGAGGAAATGTGTGCCTGCCTATTTGGAAGAGGTTTTTACATGCCCAGGAGGTTTGTGAGCAGCCTACTTTTACAGCAACAGCCTCTCCACTAAGGACGCCTCTAAACTGGGCGAGCTCATTTCAAGGTCACCGTGTCACATTCCTTGTGTGATTCCCAGATGTTTTATCAGGCTCTCTGCTATTCTTGGAGTCCCTTTGATTATACCACAAATATTTGGTCCCCCCTGGGAAGAAGTGGATGAAGTGGGATCGCTGCCATCGGCTACTCTTTCTAGAAGAAAGGCACAAAAGTGACAACCTCAATCATGTGGCATCATAATCATGACCTTAGTTCTACATCATTCATCATGGGAAGAATCTTCACAAATTTCTTCAGTTGAAGGACTCAAGAGTGGGGTCAGCTGCATGTTTGAGTGTCAGCTCTCAGAAGAACCTGTGGTGTCATTGAGACCAGGAGAGAGCCCTGGAGCCAACATGTGTGGTTGATTCATCCACTGGCCTGGAAAAGGTTTTAATCCATGCTTCACGTTCAAAGCGAACGTCTGTTTCACCAAGAGAAAACTTGAGTTACCCCTGGTGACATTTCCACTAATGAGGCCTAAGAAGAGCAGTTAATAAATATATTCCTTTTATCAGACCAATCTCCCCATGAAAGACACAGATGTGCCCCCAGACTGAAATTCATTGCCATGGTCACTGACCATAGCATTTAGCTAGATCCATTGGTTCTACATTATAACAGCCTGTATCTTATCTTTATGACATTCATTGACAAATAAACAAAGATAGCATTAATTCTGTGGGGCTAAGAACAAGGCCAGTATCCAGTAACCCTAGAGTTTATAATATTGGTTATTTCACCGTAGCCAGGTCGTTACCATCATCTAATTTGTGCCAACAGAAAGACAAAAAGAAAGGGAGCCTTTTTTAAGAGGTTGCTTTGAAGTGAATCATGTTCCCATGCCCCAAATTCATATGCTGAAATCTTTGCCTCCGAAATGCAGGTGACCTTGTTTGCAAATATCAGCCGTTTTAACTTCCATCAGCTAAGATGAGGCCATGGGTGTGGGCCATAACTCAGTAAGTCAGATTGTCCATACACAAAGGAAGATTTCCCTGAGCAAGCGTTGGTGTGAGGTGTTTCTGCATCCAACAGCCAGGAACCATCTGACACACAAGAAGATGAAGTGAAAACTCGAAGTGGAGATGCCCATGTACACACCAGGAAGAGGGGATGGTAACCACATGCAAACCAAAGAGAGAGATCTGGAATACGGCCTTGCCTCACAGCCCTCTGAAGGAGACAGCTCTAGCCAGCTGACAAATTCCTACACATCCAGATGGGACAGAACCACCTCCGTGCTAAGTTTTCTATGGTTTCCTTTCTATGTGGCTTCCAACACCTTGGGAACCCTCCAGAACCAGGAGATCAGGTGTGACCAGGAGAGAAGGGTGACACCTGTCTACTTTGAATGCAGAATGTCCCCCAATGGGCTTCTGTGTTTACATATTTGGTCCTCAGCTGGCAGTGCTATTTGGGGAGGTTGTGGAACATTTAGGGGGTGAGACATAGATGGAGGGACAGGACTAGAGGGCTATAGCCTAGTTCCACTTCAGCCCTTGTCTCTCTCTGCCTCCTGGACTACCGAGGTGCAAACAAGCCACCATGTCCTCCTGCCACTGTGAAGCCAGCAGACACTATACCTTCCCTGCCATGATGAACTGTATCCCCCCAAACTGTGAGCCAGCAGACACTATACCTTCC
>NC_022019.1:32515287-32519138 GCF_000317375.1 Microtus ochrogaster
CCCCCCAAACTGTGAGCCAGCAGACACTATACCTTCCCTGCCATGATGAACTGTATCCCCCCAAACTGTGAGCCAAATTAAATCCTTCCTCTGTAAGTTCCTTTTTGCTAAGTATTTTATCCAAGTAATGAGATTAACTAATACTTATGCAAAGCAGCCTAAGTCCTTCCATTCTTACTATTACTATTATATTTTTATATCTATGATAATTATAGCATTATTATTATTATTATAAAACTGGGCTAGTCTGACAACATAGGCCCTGCTCTGCACCAAAGACTTAAGATATGAGATAAAGAGCCAGGCTCCTGGGGTCAGCCTCTTCAGCACTGGTCACTGCTGGGCCTGTGACTAGAGACAGCTTAAGTCCTTCTGACCTGGGCCTCTAGGACACAGGCAGTAGGCAATGGCCCTACCCAACATCAGGCCTCCATACCCTTAACACTTCACTCCGTCCAGAACCCCCCCTCCCACTCCTCCAGACCAGCCCTTTCTGCTCCTCCATCTCTCTTCTTCCCTCACACAGTGCTTCTCTTCATTCTTCTTGTTTACCAAAATAAACAGAACATCCCCAGCTGGCGCGATAAGCATGAGCATATTTGAGGAGCTCTGTCCCTAAACTTGTTGGATTTGAAGATAAAAGGAAGAGATGATTGGGAACTGAACAGAATTTGCCGTATCCCAGCCAGCTGGAACCAGATGGTGTCGAGAGAACCCCCCAGGGCAGTGGCAGCTAGGAAGGGAGCCCCTGAGCTGTCCTTCAGAAAAGCCTATCAGAGCCAGGCGTGCTAGCGCATGCTTGCAATTCCAGGAATCCAGAGACTAAGGCAGTAGGGCTGTGAGTTCCAGGAGAGCCTGAACTTCGCAGTGAGACTATGGCAAAAGAAAACGAGAAATATGAAAGAGAAAGGCAAGGAGTATTGGGGCAGAGAATGCTCAGCATACAGCATCTACTTGTAGGAACGCATCCTTATGTAATACATTACAGTATCAAGCAGTATATACGAATATATACAATTTTTATATATAAAGGACAGGGGTGTGTGTATCACTATACTACAGTGGTCCGGTAGCCCCAGCTACCACTGCTTTCAATCCTACCTGGCAGAGGTCAAACGAGAGTGATCCACCCACCTGTCTGCTCAGGTGTCTCCAGCACCGTGGTGTTCATCACACAGCTCCCGGGTGTGCTGAGTACCAAGGGAAGGCAAGGCTGGCTCCCACCCGACTCCTGCCCCACAGCTTCCGATCAACTGAAGATCCCTGCTTCTCTTCCTCTCTCCCTTCATTTCCGGGGACAGGCCTGGCAAGGTTCCGCAGGTCCTCCCAGCCCTCCCTGCCTTCCTCCTAGCTTTCACAGACATGTCCCCAGTCAGCTGCCTGATTGACAGTCCTGTTGGGACACTTGGATACAGAGAATCAGACCCCTACAGAGACCTGTTTGTCAGCCATTTTCTTTTCCAATCTCCCTAACTAGTGGTGTGGGGAACCTCTCTAGTGAGCACAACACCAACACCAGTGACCTCCTGGGGAGAACGGTGTGCATACTCATCACTACCACACAGGAATGGAGCAATGGTACAAGCTGCTTGATTTAGAAGCACCAAGGAAGGGAGGGATGAGCTGCCTGGTGAGGGGAAGGATGAGGGTCTACAGCCTCTAAGGTCAACTGTAGATGATGCTCACCGTTTTCCTCCACCACACCGTACGTAGCACTGTGGCAAAACTTCTGAGTGCTTTGGGCAGAAACTCATAAAATTAAGAAGCTCTCTGCAGTGAATCCTATTGAGATCAGCAGGAAAAACAGCTTTCTCTAGTACCCCAAGAGAAGCTGAGCCAGCGTGTGTGTGTGTGTGTGTAGTGTGTGTGTGTCTGTGTGTGTGTGTGTGTGTGCGTGTGTGCGTGTGTGTGTTCAGTACTATATGTAGGGCTCAGCCTGTCATGTTAGCAAAACACATATTGTAGACATGTAGAGATTTTTACATCACTGTCTCCAATAATTTCTGGTTTCTCTTTTAAAGACACATCACTAATTACAGGCTAGCTATCCCAGCTGGAAGTCTTTTATCTTTGCTGGGTACAATCATTTCCCAGTAAGGCTAAAAACCAGATAACGGCTCTGTGTGCCATTTCAAACGCTGAATATTCCACAAGGTCACCTGTGAATCTTTTTTTCCCCTTAAATTAACACATTATTTTGATGCTCCAAGAAAAATATTCTAGTACCTGTCTCCTTTTAGCTTTTGTTATGAAACAGTTCCAAGCAGAGCCCTGCACTGTGTTGTGCTGGACAGCCGGTCTCCAAACCGGGAGACCCACGCAGGCTCACCTGTAGACTGACAAGAATGTGATAGAGGGACTGAGAAAAGGAAGCCCAAATTCAGGAGGCCAGGGTGCCCGAATGGCCTCCTGGTGACCCCTATGTCACAGTCCTTGGCGGTTATGGCTTCAATGCACGAGGCAAGGATAGTAACACCATTGCAGTGGCCGGTGAAGCCCAACATGAACTGTGTAAGGACCCGCTGTAACCCATGCCCAGTGTATGATGGCACTGGAACACCATGTCCCATGCTAGGGCTGATCCTTGGCTGTTCCTACACACACAGCTGGAGATACTTACCTGTGGTTGGTACCCAGGGATCTACCTAGCCCATCCTTCCATCTCCATCCCTCTCCTCCTCCATTAGGTTCAGGCTTGCCTTCCCTAGGCCACCGTGTTCAGCTTCCCCTCCCAAGTGTTCGACGACAGTGCCTCCAGGGCAGCGCCCAGACTGACAGAACTTAGCAGGAATGATCAGCTGAAGATAAGACTTCAGGAAAAACTGCCCCTGCTCGGTCGCACTGCTAGTCACTGTCCCCAGGCTTCGTGTTTGCTCATCCTGAGAGCCTGGCTACCCGCTCTCATACCACCTGGTTTCCAAGACTTTTCTTCTGGAATGTGCCTTCCTTCCTTCTTTCTTCTCAGGATGAGTTACTTCCCTTTTCTCAAGTTAAATACAAGTTCAAAGAAGCCTTTTTCAGCCCCAGGTTACTGGCTATGACTCATATCCTGGTCACGGCCTTTGCTACATTTCTACCCTTGTCTCCGCTGCAAAATCTTTGGGTCTTAATGGACACTGACCGACTATTGATTCATGAATGTTGCCATAACAAAACGTCTGAGGCTGGGTGAACTCTAAGGAGCACAGATTTACATCCCATCGTTCCAGAAACCGAGAAGTACAAAGTCAAGATGGCGGCAGCTCTAGTGACTGGTAAGGGCCCTCTGTGTCCTGCAGCTACTGATGTTTTCATCCAGAGGAGAGGGACACAAAGAGATGCTAATGAGTCCCTGCAGCTCTATCGGAGTTAGAGACCCACCCACGAGCCTGATGCTCTTGTGAAGAATGCACGGCGTGAAGGTTTCCTATCTCAGTACAGTGGGGATTCAGTTTCAACAGGAACTTTCAGATACATTTGGTCGGAGCCCTCAAGGTCCACCCCAACAGTTCTCCCGTGAGTGTAAACACCAGATCTGCATTACAAGACTCTCTGTTCTAGAAGAAAACCATCCAGATTTCCAGTTATACCTTGTGGTCCACTTAATTCCTCTAAGGTGTGTTTCAGACTTTAAGGATGTGTGTATCCCTCACCATCTCAACTTTCTTGTGTGGGGGAGCAATGCACATGTGGAGGAGTGTGCACACATATGGGGGAGTGTGCACACATATGGAGAAGTGTGCACATATATGGGGGAGTATGCACACATATGGGGGTGTGTGCACACATATGGGGGAGTGTGCACATATATGGGGGAGTATGCACATATATGGGGGAGTGTGCACACATATGGGGGAGTGTGCACACATATG
>NC_022019.1:32519498-32520751 GCF_000317375.1 Microtus ochrogaster
ATATGGGGGAGTGTGCACACATATGGGGGAGTGTGCACATATATGGGGGAGTGTGCACACATATGGGGGAGTGTGCACACATATGGGGGAGTGTGTACACATATGGAAGAGTGTGTACACATATGGAGAAGTGTGCACACATATGGAGAAGTGTGCACACATATGCGCACATACACAGAGAAGCCAGAGGGAGCGGCTGGGAGTTCTGTCTATCACTGTCACTAAACCTAGACCCAGCAAGCCCTGAGATCCTCTCTGCCCCTGCAGCGCTGGGTTTGCAGACCCCATTCAGCCAGGCCCAGCTTTTATTTTTTTAACATACATGCTGGAGGTGTAAATTCAGGTCCTCATCTTACCCACTGAGCCATCTCCTCTTCATTCTTGTAACATAACTTTCTAAACAAATGAATAGCCCTCACAACCAGGATATCTCATGTGCTATTTAAGCATTATTTTTAAATTACTTATATGAAGGTAACGGCCTTTCTATTTTAGTTTTACCCAGTTATGGTAAATTTAACTTTAAATGAGCCCAAAGGAAAGAGGTTACAGCTACTCTTCAATTTAAAGATATTCTGGGGTGACTGGCCTGACCTCTGCTCCACACACACACACCAGAACTTTTGAAGGCTGTGTGAAAGGTGAACCGACCTCAGAACCAAAGTCTCCCTAATGAGGACGAATAGTCTGTGGCCATGTCTAGCTGCCACCCCAGAGCAGCCCTGCTTCCCTGGAAAGCTCTGAAATGCCAGCCCGAAGTGGAACATTTGATAGGGAAGCAAGCTGGGGACGGCACAGGGACCATCCGGCAGCCCTTACAGAACACACACTGCCTTTGGAGCCAGGCTTTGCAGAATAAATGGCTGGAGAAGTGGTCTGGTTA
This sequence comes from Microtus ochrogaster, assembly GCF_000317375.1. NCBI lineage: Eukaryota > Metazoa > Chordata > Mammalia > Rodentia > Cricetidae > Microtus > Microtus ochrogaster. Next base: position 32,520,382 of record NC_022019.1, read on the forward strand.
GCAGTGTTCCTAAGGCACAAGGAAGTCTTTTTTAATATAATAATTCAGACCTCAGTGGTCTGAATAAGAATGGCTACCACAGGCTCTTATAGTTGAATGCTTATCATCAGGAAGTGGCCCTACCTGAGGAGGTGGAGGAGCTGGAAATGCGTTGGAGGATATGAGCTACTGGGGTGAGCTTTGAGATTTCAGAAGCTTGCAACAGGCCCAGTCGCTCTCTCTCTCTCTCTCTCTCTTCCTCTCTCTCCCCCTCCCCTCTCTCTCTCTCTGTTGAAATAAGAGCGGCGGGGCTGAGTCCCCAGCACCCCAGCCGCTTGCATGGCTAGCTTATGCCCCGAAATAACAACACACAAACTGTATTCATTTAAAC
>NC_022019.1:32524262-32526280 GCF_000317375.1 Microtus ochrogaster
CTCTCTCTCTCTCTCTCTCTCTCTCTCTCTCTTTCTCTGTCTCTATTTCTCTACTTCTTGGTTTTCATGGCCCACAGGCTGTCTAGTTAATGTAGTGAAGAGAAGACAGACTCTGGACTCTCCTGGAGGTGAGAAACACAATGACAGACAAGCCAGCACCCCCTCACTACCCCCTGGCCACTGTATCTGTTGATTCACCTTCCAGCTCCTGAAGGAGAGAGTGATGAAGGCCAGAGAGCTGGGGGTGGATAAGTCAGAACCTGCAGAGACTTGAACGCCAGGTCATGGAGGGGACGCTGTGCTGGAAGAAACGTTTCAACAACTGCTAGGCTCCTTCACTCCCTATCCCAAGTAGCACTCACTCATCTGAGCCCCAAGCTCCCAAATCACGATTTCAGAATAGTCTGTGAGAGTTGTTTCCACCAAATAAAAAAGAGTATCCCCCTGCCTTTGAAGGTCTCTCGTATCCTGTCCCCATGTGTGTGCTTTTGCCTTATAAGCCCATTTGCTGTTCCAGAAAACAAGAATTTTCACCAAAACCTGAAACACTGAGCCCATGAACTAGGCTCCACCATATATCTGCACACATTAATATCTCCACATGTCAAGAGTTCAAGCCCCAAGACAATGACCTGTGCTTGCCTTCTTCAGAATCACACTGACACCTTCTGTCTTTCTAACGTGACCGCGTGCTGCCAGAACGCTGCCGAGTGACATTGATCTGGCTGTGCAAGCTCCTGGGTACCTATGGTAGAAACCCAGGGAAGACAGGGAAAGAAAGGATGGAGGAAGGGGGAGGAAGATCCTGAAAGGAGGCTGATGGCGACATTGCAGATGAGGATGACGTCGTTGGCCAGCCGGGGACAGCTGCTCTATTCACCCGCCACCCACTTCCCACACAGGGCCAGTGTGCAGCGCTGAATGGCAGCTTATTAACTGAGCTCCCTCCGGCACTGTGCTCAGTGGGACACTGTCCAACTCTCAAAGTCCACTCGCCAACGAGAAGAAGAGTGGACATTGATACCACCCTAACAGAACACATGGCTCTATTGAACACAAAAACATAACTCCGCACACACTAAAGCGCTCCTGTTTCCATTCTGGTCCTCACCTCTTGATACTGAGGCAACACTGGAGAATTAGAAACGCTGTCACCCCTCGAAGTAGACAATGCCTTGAGAAGCAAGCCACATAACTGTTCCTGGCGGCCCTGCTTACTATAAACATTTCGTACATCTGGACGCCTGGGAAGGATTGGGGCACACAATGACTTCTAAAGAAGGTATGTATATACGCTGATATTTACCATGAGCGGAGGGGCGGAAGGAAGGTAGAACTAGGCATCCCCTTGCATTTCCCTTTAATATACAAAATAGAAGCTTCCCAGGTTAAAGAATTTTAGTTGTATGTGGGTAGTTATCTAACAGGACCCAGGTAATCTGGGAAGAGTGGTCCCCAAGCTTCCTTACACAACTTTAGCTGACCCTCCTAGGTCACGAGTGACCGATGCTGCTGCCACATTCCTGATGCTAGCCTGGGCTGTGAGTACTCTAAACTTGCACAAGTTCTCTTCAACAGCCTTGAGAGAAATTATAAATATTGGCTATGATCTCTTTGTATTTCTTCCCCTAAAGAGATAGCATCCATGTGCCGCTCTTCTTCATGTTTGGCCCTAGTTATATGAGTAGCTCCAGCCCACTGTCCACATGCTTGCTTGTCTGGGATCACCCTCTCTCTCGCTGCCCCTGGAATCTGGTCCACACAGCCAGGGAGAGCCAACTCGAAGCTGAGCAAACATATGCCAACTGCCTGCATTATGAGAGTCGACCACAGTCCAGGCAAGCGAGACCGTTTAAGACCAACCAGTCTCCTCCACCCAAAATCTGTGTGTAGAAATCCAGTGCCCAGTGGAAGAGGTGAAGACAGGGGGCAGGAGTATCAGCCGAAACTAAGGATGTAGGAAGAGCCATATCAGAGTCTACCGTTCTTTTTTTTTTTTTAAATATTTATTTATTTAT
>NC_022019.1:32526380-32534006 GCF_000317375.1 Microtus ochrogaster
TCATTACAGATGGTTGTGAGCCACCATGTGGTTGCTGGGAATTGAACTCAGGACCTTTGGAAGAGCGGGCAATGCTCTTAACCACTTGAGCCATCTCTCCAGCCCAGAGTCTACCGTTCTTAAAGCAAACTAAACCATGGCTTACTTAAGGAGCTTGGACAGAGATGTTGCGTGTAGGTAGAAACACTGCCCCCAGTCATCACAGGTTATTAAATCAAACAAGTGATACTGAGCCCCAAATATATAAAGAAGTTTAATTTGTAAATTCAGAATAATAAAAGATTAACAACTTACAATAAGCTGCAACAATTATAACATCATACAATAAAACATATATGCATATTCATTTCAAAAATAAAAAAGATAAATGTAGAACTCATGAGTTTTGGAAGCTCTGACAACTTCTGTTTAAAATTTTTGGAGCGAATTAGAGGACTCAAACTGAAGGAAATCATGAGTTGTAGAGCCTTTAGGTGGGTTCACATGCAAACTGGTGATCATGCCACAAGGAAAAGCAAGGTCCCTCAAAGGGTCAAAGGGCTGAGAAGCAGCTGAACTCCTTTCTTGGGGGGATTTTGGAAAACTCCAGGGAAAAGTAGCTCTGGAAATGAGCCTAGAAGAAGAAAGAGCTGGGGAGATGGTCAAGGTACTTGATGCTCAAGGGTCTGAATGAGATCCTGAGCACCCACGTAAAAAACCAGGTGTGTGTGACAGTTCTGCTCATGATCCCAGCACTGGGAGACAGAGAGGGAGGGTCCTGAGGGACCTTGGGTCAGCCGGCCTAGCCAGTGAGCTCCAGGTTCACTGAAACATCCTGTTTCAAAACAGTGAAGTAGAAAAATGACAGAGGAAAATATCCAACATCAACCCCTGGCCCCCACAAACATGCTCACAAATGCATAGAACACACATGCACACACTGAAAAATTAGGGAGGAGGATGTCAACAGGAAGGTGGGTCATGAGTCTAAAATGTCCCTCTGAACTTCTTGAACATTTATTCACACCACGCAATTCTCCACTGAGACATGTTGGACATGGCAAACTCTATTTCGGCCACTCGTCTACCTCTTTATTTCCCACAGTGGTCACAGTGGGACTGGAGCCATGAGATCCCACTTCCCTCAATGGCCTGTGAAAGCATTCATGGTACCCTTGAGCAGAGGGTGATGCTAGCAAGCTTAGTCACAAGCTCTACTCCTAAACAGCTCTTTATATTTATATCCTTAAGGTCTCTCATTCAATGTTTTGATCCCAGTTTACTCTGTGGAACAACAGCCCATGGTCAAGAGGAGCAAAGCTTCAGGGATGGGCCTCATGCTTGCCTCCGTGGAGGGAGAATGCTGATCTTCGACCTCAGAAAGTATCCTCTGCCATGGGGTGTTCTCACAGCTGTGACACAACCACTGGTGCAGGACACCCTCAGGCCCAGATTAACCCAAAGACACCAGCTACGAGAACAGGTCACACTGAGCATCAGACTTTACTCAGGTCTTACCTGTGTCCAGTTTCCCAGGTAAAAGTCAAAGAAGTGAAGCCCTTCATTGAGGTCTCTACGGGACCCAGCCCCCTGCCTTCACTCTGTCGCTTTCTGCAGGATGTATCGCTAATCTGAATAATTCTAGAAAAGACAAATTAGCCCATGCCCACTTGCATATTAATTAGCTCTCCAATTACAACATTTGTAAAGGGAACCACTTTTTTGTCCCGGCTGCCCAGAACCAAAATAACCACACAGAAACTATATTAATTAAATCACTGCTTGGCCCATTAGCTCTAACTTCTTATCATCTAACTCTTACATATTAATTTAACCCATTTCTATTCACCTGTATATCGCCACATGTCAGTGGTTTACCAGCAAGGTTCTGCGTCCAACTCTGGCGGCTCCATGGTGTCTCGCTCTGACTCTGCCTCCTTTTCTCCCAACATGCCATTTAATTTTCCCCGCCTACCCAAGTTCTGCCCTATCAACAGGCCAAGGCAGTTTCTTTATTCATTAACCAATGAAAGCAGCACATAGACAGAAGGACCTCCCACACCAAACATTGTCTTCTCCAGTTGAACAAATGTTAAGAACCCTTCTTGTTCCGTCTGAAATCAAGGTAATGCTTTCATGTAGATAACACACAATACTGTCTAGAGCAAACTACCAGAACATTATACACGGTCCACCTCCTCGTACCCCAAGGATACCCAAGGGTTTACGATCCTGTTTTCAGGGAGCTGCAAAGGCTCTGATGTTTCAGTGTGTTTTCACGCCATGGCTTATATTAGATGATCTCCTCGTGAACAAGAACCTCTCCAGGTCTCAGCACTCCCATTCCCATTTCTGTCTATAGTTATGCTGGAGGCAAGAACTATCCGTTCACGGGAGGACGGAGACGCACCCACAAACGAAGCAACTCTCGATAAACGAGAACGTCATGATGTTACACCGACTCTCTATACACATACCGGTTTGTCACAGTTCACACAGGACAACGTGGTGAGAAAAATGGGTTAGCCACACGGCCCATGGGCGTACAAGCACAGAAACCTTGTTATTAAACTCAGGTGGCGAATTGCAACGTAGTTCCAGCAAAACAACGCTATCCCCCACACCCTACGTGTGCTATCCACCCGCCAACCACGCATTGTTTAAATTGCTATTTGTGCTAACTTTATGAATCTTATCATAATGAATCATTTTATAAGGGGTGTAAACCTAAGAATGCTCTGGCTAGTTTTATATCTATGCACATTTAGGTAGAATAATAAAAGTTTTAAAAACTGCTTTAAGTAAAAAAAAATACATGAGAAATGGTGTATTGTCTTTTCGCCCAAATTTGACAAATAATGAAGTTTAATCTTTCCTGTTTCTCTAAAGTGGGATGAGCTATCTGTCAATAAGACTGGCCTGTATTTCAAAACATGCTAACCAGGAGAGTGTGGAAAAGTTTGTTGTTCAGGTTCTAATGCTTTCTGGGGAGAACAGCAGGGCTCACAAAACAACCTGGGAATAATTTAAGAAGGCAAGAAAACAAAAGCATTGTTTCCCTGCACGTGGGATGAGAGCTAACCTGTGCTGGCTTGACCTTGTGTCAGTGCTAAAGGAGCCAGCTTGGACTTTCCAATCAGTTTCCTTAGCTGTATTAGTCATTCGGTAACAATACAGCCATATTATGTTACAGTTTTTAAATAGTGTTTTGTATTTATCTGCTGAGGAGCAAACCATGTGTCTTAGTCAGTATTCTATTGCTGTAAAGAGACGCCATGACCATGGCAATTCTTAGGAAGGAAAGCATTTAATTAAAACTTTACCCAACAGACACCAAGAATGCAGCATAGAGTAGTTGGCAATTCGCTTGCTGTGGTCTCCCTCACCCTTGAACTAAGTAGTTTATCTACATACTTATATTTATAAAAATGTGTTTTATAACTGCTTTAGATTGAAATATGTTTAGTAAGGGTTTTTTTTTTTTTACCCATTTTCAGATGCATATCTCGGGAAAAATTCCTATCAGTAGGGTCTCTAGAACCAAAACAAATTTTAAAACTACCATCCAAAATACATAAAACAAGGGTTGGAAAGGATGTGAAGAAATTGGAACCCTTTCCCACTGTGAGCAAAAACATAAAATGGGCTGACCTCTATGGGAAACAGTAGAATAACTTCTCAAAATGCTAAAAAAGAAAAAAAAAGCAATTTCTGCACATGCCTGACATATTTAACCCCAAAACTCGCAGGGGGAGGAGAGTATCAACTTCCATAAGTTGGCCTCTGACCTCCCCAAGTGCACCATGGCACACACATGGACACACACACACACACGTATCCGCTGAATCTTCATGGAGCTCAAGTGGTAAAGACAGATTCAGACAGATCAATATTTTAGAAAAAGGCAAGTGTGCTGGGACATGCTCAAGGACTGAATGCACATGTCCTGTGATTGGCGGTTGACCAAGTCAGGTGGGTACCTGTTGGAATCTCCACCACGTCCAGAGCTCACCTGCAGTCAGCATTCAGGCAAAATGCTCAGCCACCCCAGGCATTAGCACTTCAGGGTCCTACGGCTGTGCTTGCGCAACCACACCCAGGCTTTAAACCCTAGTAATCTACACACACTGTGGTCATGTAATCTACGCGCCGTAGCTAGGTAAGCCCCAGTGTACGTTTCCAGACAGCCCTGTGCTCTACCTCCTAACCCCTCCCCCTGTCTGTTAATAAAACTCTTAGTGGGTTTCGTTGTGTATCTTGTGATCCGTTCTCGCGCCCGGAAATATCAGTACCCTTGCAGCAAGAGGAGGGCTGGAGAAGTCGAAGGACTGGTTCCCCTTCCTACTACGTCCTTCACTGTGTGCTCAACTGCGATTCAGTGAAGGTCCAGAAATACACAGCATTTTAAAGAAGTTGAACACAAAACCAGACTAACAAACTCGCTCAGTGCCTCTGTTGAAACACTAGTAAATGTCTTGAACTTTTTCTGCAAATTCTTAATCTCACATCCCTGTCACTTGGAATGGTCTAAACAAGACAACTTTGTTAGATGTTCCTAAAAGCACGTGCAGTTGAGATAGTAAACAAACATGCTGTTTCCATGAAATAGCACAATGCGTTGCTTCTAGACTTTCAGTTGCCGGCCACTGCACGAATACATCAAAACTACGAAACTGGTAGAGTTGAGCGAGTTAAGCCTTTGTTTGGGGATATGAAGAGGCGAGGCCAGAGAGATGGCTAAGTGAATCAGAACAGCGGCCACACAATCACGTATGCGTCTTAGCACACATGTAAAAAGTTGGAGACGGCTGTGTGGAACCATGACCCTGCACCGTGGAGTAGACACAGGACGGCTGGGGCTTAGTGCCTACCAGTGAGAGGAGGAAACACATCCAGCTCCAGAGATGGTCACGTGGCCATTTCAACCAGGTGGCAAAGGAATATCTCAGTGGGGAGTGGAATTTCCGCAAATACCTGAAAGAAACATGGGATTAAGCCAAGCAGTGTCCTGAGAACCAAACCCTGCCCAGGGACAACTACAGTCAGCACTGGGCTAGAGCAAGCCGGCGTGTTCAGACGTGAGTGATCAGAGCAAAGTCATCTGCAAGACAAACAAGTTAATATTCCAAGACATTTGGTGAGTGAGAATCAGCAGTTACCCTGCGGCCCTCGGTGGTGATGTCTCATGCCTGGCCATCCTGGGACCCCAAACTACACACCCTGGTCCAGCTCTGGGTTCCATTAGATGGCATCGTATACAAAACCTGACTCGGTCCTGAGCCCATCATCTTTGTCACTCTCTGTTGGTGTGATAAAACACCATAACCAAAATCAACTTGGGTTTATTTGGTTTATTGGTGACAGTCCATCATCAGAGAAGCTAAGGCAGGATCCTGGATGCAGGATGGGAAGCAGAAGCCATGGAGGGGGCAGCTTAAGGGCTTGTTCTCCAGGGCTTGCTCAGTTTGCTTTCTGAGATCCCAGAATCAAGTACCTGCCAGGGACAGCACCACTCACTCACAGTGGGCTGAACACTTCCATATCCATCAGCAATCAATAAAATACCCCGCAGGCTTGCCCACAGGCCAGTCTAATGGAGATATTTTCCAGTTGAGGTTCCCCTTCCCAGATGACTCTAGCTTGTGACAAAACCCTAACCAACACAGCCAAGGCTTCAGCCACCCACTCCACGTTAGGACTCATGTCTGTCATCCCAGCTGGTATCAGCTCCAGGTTGAACAACAGATATGAGTCATAGGAAGGAGTCCAAGAAGAGAGCCCTGCTTCAGAAATCGAATTCTTAGGGAAACAGAAGCACAATGTGCCCTATGGAGACCCTAGCATCCTGCGCTGAAAAGAAAAGAAAATCTCATTTTTTTCCCCAGTACTCAAAGCACAATTTATCCAAATGCCTAGAGTGGGCAGAGAGCACTGCAGCTGTGACAGGTTTGGTAATGACGTCACCTAATCTGAAGCAATTCGCACCTTAAGTAATGTCAGCAAGTCCGGAGACGTAAGAGCACTCGGCAATAAGGCAGCCATTGTGTATCAATGTGTCTTGATTTCCTTAACTCAGTACTTGAACTGCGCTGTACTGGATGCCTGTTCTTCAGCAAATTGACCTCGTTCTTTAAAGTCCCCCCTGGGGCTCAGAAGACAACGGTGATGTTTGTTCGGAACTCCTAATCCTGTCTCAGGAAGATTCTCTAGGAGGTTATATGGTAGCTGTATATGTGGTTTTTCCTCTAAAGATACCAGTAAATATCTAATTTTTTTCAGTCACTGGGCCAAAAGAATATTAGAGCCCCATCTGCTGGATTTGTTGGTTAATCGGTAGGCAAAATCCTTTCTCACTGCGGCATGACTGTACAGCACGCCATTATTAATTCAGATTATAACAGCAAATCTCTGTCCTTAGGACAGGGTTTTGGGGATCTGTTCCTCCTGCCTGAATTGTTGGCTTCTTCTGCCAGCATCTACCCACAGACCCTCTATTCCTCCAGGAAACATTCACCTAGAGAGTGAATAACTCTGTCATGTTTAATGAACAGAAAATAACATTTGAAATGAACATGTTAACACCACCTGGTGTGGTGGTGTGGTACAGGACTGTAACTCTAGCTCCTAGGAAGTGGAGACAGAAGGGTCAAGAGTTCAAGGTCATCCTCAGTTATTTGTGTATTTAAGAGCAGTCTGGTGGGCAGAAGACCTTATCTCAAAAGGTTAGGAAGTCGCTGGCTGGCCCAGCTGGCTCGGAGGGGGAGGCGCTCACTACCAAGCCTAGCAACCTGAGTTCCACTTCTAGGACCCAGGCAGTGAAGGAAAAGAACTGAGTCCAGCAAGTTATACTTGGGAAGTGGTCTCCTGTGCCCACACGGTCAAGTCTACTTCCCGCTTTCTCTTCAGCGAGGTTCAGTGTTGCTGGATTTATGTTGAGGTCTTTGACTTAAGTTTTGTGCATGGGGATAGATGTGGATCTATTTGCATTCTTTTACAGGTTGACATCCAGTTACGTCAGAACCACTTGTTGAAGATGGATTTTTTTTCCATTGTATAATTTTAGTTTCTTTGTCAAAATCAGGTGTTCATAGGTATATGGATCTATATCAGGGTTTTCTTTTCAATTTTATTGGTCCACCTGTTTTTATGCCAATACCAAGCTGTTTTTATTACTGTAGCTCTATAATAAAACTTGATGTCAGGGATGGTAATTCCTCCAGAAGTTCCTTTATTGTAGAGGATTTTTTTTTTACTGTTCTGGGCTTATTGTTTTTCCATATGAAGTTGAATATTGTTCTTTTGAGGTCTGTGAAGAATTGTGCTGGTGAAGGCGTAAATCACAAACAATGCCACAGCAGTTTGGAATTATGATTAATAGGGTGGTATTTATTTAAAGGGGAAAAAACTTACAGATAACCGTCAGCCCTCTGTGCAACCAGGAAGGGAGTCTAGTCGCCTGCGGAGCAGGAAGTGAAGAGAGAGCGTGGAGAGGGAAGTGGCCACTTTTTTAAAGGGAGAGAGACCACGCCCCAATGGGCTGGTATCTCAGCAGCTATAGGCTGGAGGAGCGGAAGGACCTCCCGCAACACCTCCCCCTTTTGTTTAAGTAAGAGAGTTCTAAACCTACTATGAAATTATATACAATAA
>NC_022019.1:32541326-32550875 GCF_000317375.1 Microtus ochrogaster
AGTCTAGTCGCCTGCGGAGCAGGAAGTGAAGAGAGAGCGTGGAGAGGGAAGTGGCCACTTTTTTAAAGGGAGAGAGACCACGCCCCAATGGGCTGTTATCTCAGCAGCTATAGGCTGGAGGAGCGGAAGGACCTCCCGCAACAGTGCTGGCATTTTAATGGTGATTGCATTGAATCTGTAGATTGTTTTTGGTAGGTAGGTTTGCCATTTTTACTATGTTGAACCTACTTATCCCAGAGTACAGGAGATCTTTCCATTTTCTGATGTCTTCTGCTATCTTTCTTCAAAGATTAAAAGTTTCACTTGTTTGGTTAGCATTACCCCAAGGTATTTTATGTTATTTGTAGTTATTGTATATGGTGATGTTTCTCTGATTTCTTTTTCAACCCCTTTATCATTTTTATATAGGAGGGCTACTGTTTTTTTTTTTTTTTTTTAGTTGATCTTGTATCCTGACAGCCAATTTGAAACTCAGTGTGGCAGTTTCTCAGAAAAGTGGGAAAGTACCTCAGGACCCAGCAATACCACTCTTGGGCATATACCCAAAGGATGCACACTCATATCACAAGGATGTGTGTTCAACTGTGTTCCTCTTTCCTGGTAGCAAGACACACTGGCCACAGGCACGTAGAGCAGGCATCTTTCAGTCCCAAAGATGAAAGACGAACGGAACAGAAGTCAGACTGGGGTGGTTAAGAACTCAGAGGCTGACTCTAGGTTTGTAACAAGGCGAAGTGAACTTCTTATTTAAAGACATTGTACTTACTAATGGCGAGGGTAATCTAATCAGAACTAATAAAATGTCTACCACTGGAGCAAGAGTCATTCAACTGGTCATTCCAAGGGAAAAACAAACAGAAAGAAAGAAAAAAACACCTTGAAAGACTTTAAAGGATTTGCTGAGAACAGGGAAATAGAGAAGAAAAGCTCCATGTTAGAATCAGTCACAATCTAGTGAAAAAGACAGACTCGGAGACGATTTCAACATCTATGTTTTAATATTTCAAAAAAGAAAGTAAATTCCATGAGCACTGTCTTAGTTTCTGCCTTTGTGCTGTGAATAGACACCACGACCAAGGTAACTCTTATAAAAGAAAGCATTTAATTAGGGAGATTGCTTACAGTTTCAGAGGGTTAGTCCATGACCACCATGGCAGGAAGTAGACAGGCATGGTGCCAGAACCCCGTGAGAGATTTATATCCTGATGCACAGACAACAGGGAGGGAGAGAGAAAGAGAGAGAGAGAGAGAGAGAGAGAGAGAGAGAGAGAGAGAGAGAGAGCGCGAGCTCATGTGGAACTTTGAAACCTCAAAGTCCACTCCCAGCAACACTCTCCCTCCAACAAGGCCAGGGCCACACCTTCCAATCCTTCTCAAATAGTGTCACACCCTGTTGACTAATAGATCATCTAAATATATGAGCTATATATTCAAACCAACACCAAGAGGAAATAGACAGAGATAGGGAATAAAAGATAATGCCTAAAGTGATTTGATTTTTATGACAAAAATATGTCCACTTGATGTGGCAGCCATGGTTTAAGCAGTGTAGGTAACCAGGAACGTGGCTGTCATGTTGCAGTAGGTGATGGCCTAGGGGCTGGAGCTGAGTGGCACAACATGTCCCTACATGAGCAAGGGCCTAGGTTCAGTCCCCAGTGTGGCTCCCCAGTCAGGGGTGGGAACCTACTTTTTCAATAGCTCAAGAAATTATCCAAAATTGACAGATGAAACTCCATGAAGTTAAAAAGCTGCTTCACAGCAAAGAATCAATCACCAAAGGTGGGGGAGCCTGCAGCCTGGGAGAAAGGTCTTCTCCAGCTACCTGGTAGGCAGGGAGACAGGAGGCTAATTAGAACAGGAGAAAAGTCTTTGCCAGCTACACGGTAGACAGGGAAACAAGAGGCTACATAAAGAACCGCAGAAATCAAACATCAAAACCCCAAATCTTGCAGTCAGAAAAGGGGAGAGAGTTCTTTCAAAAAAAAAAATACAAGTGGTCAATGAAAACTTTGAAAAGCCTTCAACATTCTTAGCCACCAGGAAAATGCAAATTAAAACTACTTTGAGACTCCGTCTCACCCATGTCAGGAAGAATGGCAGTCACCCCGCTACACAAGCAGCATGAGGACCCATGTCAGAAAGAATGGCAGTCACCCCGCTACACAAGCGGCATGAGTACCCATGTCAGGAAGAATGGCAGTCACCCCGCTACACAAGCAGCATGAGTCAGACAGAAACCTGTGAGAAAGGCATCCTCCAGCAGCTCATGCCGGCATCCTCCTGGCCATCTCAACTTCTTCAGGAACAAAGTGGCAGGCTTTTACTTCCTCCTCACTGCCCGCCGGCACAAGGGTGTTAAATGTAAGGTTTATTTTTTGTTCTGTATCATATGGTCACTTTTCAGTAGAGCGGGAAACGTGTGACCGCAGATATACGTCTGTAATCTTCAGCTCCGCGGGCTGCTGTTCCCTGAACGTGTGGGGCGCAGACTCTGAGCTCTTGGGCCCTTCCTGCTCCTCAGCCCCAGCACTTTTCCTTGTTCTGCTTTGCGATGCTAGAACTGACCCTGCAGGCATTTCCCCTTTGCAGGTTAGCTTGATGTTTGCAGGGAAGACTGGAGGGAACATGGAAGGTCAAAGCATCAAGAAGGAACTTTCCGAGAAGGGGGATCAAAGCCAAAGCCTCCGGCATCCTAGGCAAGTACTCTACCTAGGAACTACAGCCCACAACCTGCTCTGTCCTCCGTTTGTAGCGTTATCCCCGCGACTTCCTGCAGAGGGCACTACAGCACACACCTCAAGAGACTTCAGAGACCCACCATAGATAGCCCAGGTGCTTCACTAAAATTCCCTACCCGTTACCTGAGCTAGGGTTTCTATTGCTGTGAAGAGAAGCCATGACCCTGGCAGGTCTTATAAAGGAAAACATTTAATTATAGTTTCTGAGGTTTAGTCTGTTATCATCATGACAGGAAACATGGCAGTACACAGGCAGACATGGTGCTGAAAAGGAGTTGAGAAGTCTAGTCTGGATCCTCAGGCAGCCGGAAGAGTGAAGACACTGGACCTGGTTTGAGCATCTGACACCTCAAAGCCTGCCCCCAGTGGCACACTTCTTCCTTCTTCCCACAAGGCCACACCTCCTAACGGTGGGATTCCCTGTGAGCCTATGGGGGCCATTTACTTTCAAACCGCCACATTTTACTCCCTGGCCCCCATAAGCTTTTGGTCATATCATAATGCAAAAATGCATTCTGTCCAACTTCAAAAGTCCCCTTAGTACAGAAAAGTTCCAAGTCTCTTCTGGGACTCATGACAATCTCTTAACTGTAAAGGCAAAATGAAAAGCAGATCATGTATCGTGGGTGTATTTCCAACATGCAGTGGCACAGGATATGCATTACTGTTCCAAGAAGGAAACAGAAGAGCATAGTGACGAAATACTGGACCAAAACAAGACCAAAACCCCGCTGAGCAAACCCCAAACTCTGCAGCTCCATGTCTGATGTCCAAACACTCTTCAGATCTCCAACTCCGTTCAGCTTTGTTGACTGCCCTGCACTTCTTTCTCTTGGCCTGCTTCCACTCCTTGTTAGCAACTTTCCTCACAAGTGTTATAAAGGTCCCCCACCCACCGAGGCAAATTGATCTTCAGCTTCCAGCCTGAGTCCCTTTCTTTTCCATGGAGAAGCAGCTTCTGTCTCTCCCTTCTCGCCATTTCTCCCCTTCCCATATCCTGTCTCCACAAACCCTCAGACACCACACTCCAGTGAGTTCCTGTCTCTTCCCTTGTGTGTTCAGCCACATCACTCCTGCCTCCACCTCCACAGTGCTGGAATTAAATGCATGTGATCCCAGCAGTTGGGATCACCTTTGTGTGAGCTCTGTTTCTCTTTTAGACAGATTCAACCTTGTGTAGCCAAGGGAGGCCTTGAACTGACGGAGATCCTCTGTCTCCGGAGTCCTGGGATTAGAGGCATGTGCCACCACTCCCTGGCCTGTGTGGCTAACTAACTAGTATGGCTGCTTTGCCCTCTCATCTTCAGACAAGCTTTATTTATTAAAACAAATAATATACCACTATAGATAACGGTCTCACAAGGTGTCCTTAACTAATGCCTAGCTGTGGTTGTTCGTGGTCCCATCTGGGTGTTTCTGAATTCCATCAAATTGATACTCAAAATCATCAGCCATCACAGACTCTTTGTCACTTGCCCTTGTCAAAATAAATAAATAAATGAATAATAAATAAATAAAATATATATTCCTATGGAGGGAGACATTTGAACATTAAGCCTTATCCATATTTCCACAGTATAGGAAACAGTATACAGAGAATATTAACACTTAAGTAACATGTGCTTTTATTTTGAGAGGCTAATGTTAGAAAATGTAACTTTCCTAATCTACTTCAATCACTGCAGAAAACAAATTCTGGCAGCCAGAACCCAGAACCTAGCAGCTTTTGATTTAGTCCATTTCAATTTCACTCTCCAGAGGCCCGGATGATCAGAGGTCATGTTAAAAGAACATAAAAATAAGACTGTACCGATTGCCAGTGACCCAGCGTAGCTCTTCCTCATCCAAACACACAAACCAAAGCACAAGTGGCCAGGGGATGTGGGTGACAATAGTGACAGAAACAGCACTCTGTTGGAAATTAAAACACACTTGGGCACTATGGGAGAGTTCCACAGTTCCTTTCCGAGTGTAGAGACTCTTACCACTTCCTCCGGCAGTCATACTCCTTAATATTTGCTCCAAGGGAATCAAAATGTATGTCCACACAGAGGCTTACACACTTTTGGTCATGAAGCAATCAAGACGTCATCAGGAAGCTAGGCATGGTGGTGCGTGCCTTTAATACCAGCTCTTGGGAGGCAGGGGCAGGTGGATCTCTCTGAGTTTGAGGCCAGCTTGGTCTACAGAGCGAGTTCCAGGACATCCAGGGCTGTTACACAGAGAAATCATGTCTTTGGAAAGAGAGAGGGTGGGGGAGGGGAGGAAGAAGAAACTGTACAGTTGATTCAGTGTGCGCCTAGTCCAGGTTGAGATTGCGAGAGTCCAGATTGGACTAAACCAATGGTGACAAATATTTCCAGCCTCAGCAAACACTGCCCGTTGTCTGTAACTCTCTCATCTGCGCTATCTCAACTTGGAGCCTCTCTCTAAGAGCTCAAGTTTGCTTTCTTGTTGCTGTGATAAAAGCCATGAGCAACTGCAACATGAGGAAGAGAGAGTATAGTTTCCCCTTACAGATAGATCATCATCCTTCATGAGGGGAAGCCAGGACAGGAGCTTAAGGCAGAAATAGAGGCAGAAACAGCAGAGGAACACTGCTTACTGACTTGATCAGCTGCCGGTTTTTTTGGTTGGTTGGTTGGTTGGTTGGTTGGTTTAATTTGGTTTGATTTTGGTTTTGGTTTGTTTTTCAAGACAGGCTTTGTAGTCTGTCCTGGAACTAGCTCTTGTAGACTAGGCTGGCCTCAAACTTACAGAGATCAGCCTGCCTCTGCCTCTCCAGTGCTCAGATTAAAGGTGTGCGCCACCACTGTCCAGTTTAGCTTCCTTTCTTATAGCCCAGACCCACCTGCCTAGGGACGGCACTGCCCACTGGTGGGGCCCACTCCCACACCAACTAGCAGTCAAGGAAATGCCCTACAGACATGGCCATCGGCCATTCTGAAGGAAACAGTTCTTCCACTAAGGTTCTCTCTTCCAAGCGTGTCAAGTTGACGCATGAAGCAGACTGTGACAGGAGGCGGTCTTCACTGTTCATCAGTTATGTTGACCTTCTTGATTCTCCGCTGTGGAGAAACTCAAACTAGATCCTGGGGGAAAGGCCTCCTTTTCTTCCCATGTCCCCTGAATTTCTCTTCTTTTTTATGCTGCCTTAACATCACTACCTAGAGCAGCCATTCTCAACATTTGGGTCACAGCCCCTTCGGCAAACCTCTGTTTCCAACGACATTTGCATTGCAATTCATAAAGGTAGAAAAATTACAGTTATGAAGTAGCGATGAAAATAATGATATGGTTGGGGGTCACCACAACATGAGGACCTGGATTAAGGGGTCACGGTGTTAGGGAGGTTGAGAACCTCTGTCCTAGAAGCTAGAGAGACTGTTCAATGACTTAGGGAGTACACTGGAGAATGAAGGTTCATTTCCCAGCATTCATATGGCATCTCCGAAACCACTCCAACTCCAATCCCAAAGGATCCGATGCCTTCTTCTGTCTCCAGGGCACCAGGCATGCGCATGGTGCACACACACACACACATGCAGGCAAACTGTAACAGGATCCGAGACCTTAGCACAACTGACTCCATGACAGAAGTCCCAATCAGGCTTTAAAACTCAGCACATAGACAGCACCACCTGCCAAAACAAAAACCTAATCATTCCGGGGAAACCTATAAATGTCCTTACCTTGGTTTTCAGCTTCTGTGGTTCTACTTCTGGATAACGCTTCTTATTAACTGAAGCATGTCAACCCAGGATATGGCTTTTGTGCTTAAGAGTTCACCCTGAGAAAGTCTCTGAGCTACACAAGGAACCTGAACATCGGGTGTAGTTGCCGGGTGGCTAATAAAGATTTTCTATTGGCTTAAACCCTTGTTCAAGTAGTCTTCACTGGTGGATACCCCACAACAATACACATAAAAAAATAGAATTTAAAACCACCAACTGGGGCTGGAGAAACGGTTTAGTGATGAAGAGCGCTTGCTCTTCCAGAACACCAAGAATTGATTCCAGGCATCCACATGGCAGCTTAAAACCACCTGTAACTCCAGCTCCAGGAAATCCAACACATTTGTCTGGCCTCTGAGGGTACCAGACATGCACATGGTTGCCAGATATGCATGCAGGGCAAACACCCATACAAATAAAATAAAATCACCACCTAACCCCAAAATTACATATAGCCCAAAGGCTCCCAAACAGCCCTCTTGCTCCAAACCGCCTGCTATTTCTGCCACATGCATTCAGATCTGTCTCCTTATCTCCACATTGATGACTAAAGTCACAGAAGGGAGGAGGCGGAGCCCACGTGACTAAATTTCCTTCCCAGAGAATCAGATCCTTGAAAACAAGGGTTTGCACAGCCCATCCTGCAGCTGGCCCTGTGCCCAGCCAGAGCCTCACACACTGTGCCTGAATCTGCAACAAAGGATGTCAGGAGAAAAACACAGCAACCTTTAGGTTTTGAAGACCTCAACTTCGTGAGATCCATATGGCCCTTCAAAGTTTAAAAACAAGGTGGGAACTAAGATGATTTATCTAGGAGAATCAGGCTCTATGGCTTACAGGGATTGTCTTAGTTGGGGTCACTATTGCTATGATAAAACACCATGACCAAAAGCAACTTGGGGAGGAGAGGATTTACTTGGCTTACACTTACCCATCCCTGTCCATCACTGAAGGAAGTCAGGACAGGACCTCAAGAGGGGCAGGAACCTGGAGGCAGGAGCTGGTGCCATAGAAGGATGCTTGCTCAGCCGTTTACTTATAGAACCCAGAGATGGAACCACCCACAATGGTCTGGGCCTTCCCCACATCGACCACTAATTTAAAAAATGCCCTACAGCTGAATCTTGTGGAAGCCTTTTCTCAATTGGGGTTCCCTCCTTTCAGATGACTCTAGCTTGTGCCAAATTGACATAAAACTAGCAAGGGCAGGGATGAAGGTCACTTCCTCCTGAAAGACATGGTGTCTTTGCCCTACAAGACAAAGAAGATCTATGTAGGGTTAGGAATGTATCTCAGTTGATTGAGTGCTTGCCTAGCTTGCAGGACCCTTGGGTTCCATTCTCAGAACGGCTCAAACCAGATGGTATACTCATGTTAATCTGGTACCTGAAAGACCAGGCCAAGTTCAAGGACATCCTTGGTTGGGTCATCTTTAGGTGTATAGTCAACTTAAAGCCATCCTGGCCTACAAGAGATCTCGTCTTAAAATAAAACAAATAAACAACTATGGGCTGATAAACTAGAAATTCCTTTAATACAAAATGGAATAATGTCATTATTAGTCACTAAGTCATGATTTATTATAACAATTTACATCAAGGAATTCAAATGTCTTATCTAAGATGAAAGGGATGTTTTTTTTTACCCACATCCACATTCAAATGAAGTTCATTATTTCTCTCCAGCTTGGCATAATGAATGACTCACGCAATGGACTTGAATTTGCTACGAGCCTCAACATTATACAGTAATTTCTCAGTTGTCTTTCATGATCAACTTATCAGAACCAAAGTCTTTGATAAATGTTAAACCAAAAGGCAAGGGTTTTTGGCATTGTTGCTTTGTGAATAAAATGGCTATCTTACTATAGATGTTTGCTGTAACTAACTCCCTTTCTGTTACATATTTGAGAATTAATTCCCACATTTCAGAACTGTTTCCTATGCCTTCGAGGCTTACTAATTGCATTCCCCTAGCTGTGTGTAAAAACAGTTTCCCACTGCCAGGCCCTAGTTTCTTATTCTGAGTTAAACACAGAAATCTGCTTTCCTGCAAATATCTAGCAGCAGGCATTTGGTCAGTGTTTAAGGTCTAGGAAAGAGCATTCTATTTGAGATATTCACAGAGCCAAGGACACAGAATTACTACCTGCTCAAGCTGTTGCCCTGGTTTTACCTCCCTTATAGATGAGGAACATAATGACCCCAAACTAAACTTTATTAAAAGACTCTGAACTCCTTACACTCACTTTCACCAAACTTTACTGGTGATTTTAGTTCAGGAAATTTACTGTTTGTGTTTTGCTCTCAAGGACAGCAGAATTAACTGCAGTCTTCCAGAGAAAGACTCACTTCCTTGCAGGAGGCACAGACCCACTATGCCCACAATCAGAGCAACTAATAACAGCATACCCAGGAACTGATAGTTTAGAGGCCCAGATCTCTTCTTTGTTTCTACCACTTAGAGCAATAGATGTAAACTCCGGACCTAGGCCCATAAAAATTGCAGCATCTAGTGAATGTGCTAATCAGATTGGGAGCCATTAACTTCCCACTGACTGTTTACATAGGTTGCCTGGTTACCCAGTATCCTCTATGCATGCTGGGGGAAAAAAAAGTGACACATTGATTTAAAAAACAATCCATTCCCTATTCATAATTTTATGGAAAATAAACTTTTCAACTCTTTTATCTGCCACCTAAAATGTAGCGTAGTGCACTAACCTTCCCCTTTAGAATACCCTGGGGTTTAATTCCTTTCTTACTTTCTCCAATAAGGGGTTCACCTGATGTTCATTAGCCACTCCCACCTTTGAGCTGACAGCCATGAGTGTGTGTGTGTCTGTGTCTGTGTATGTGTGAAAACTCTTACCTGATTTTTAGCCCTGGAACCTGCTAGGGCTGGGGAATTGCTAGTTATAAGGGTGTGTATGACTGGGGATATGAGATTTCTTAAGCCTCAGATTTCCAGCTCCTTTGGCTTATTGTGGTGTCTTTAATTGAACTCTGAGAGGGATCCTTAGAAGCTGAACTTTTTTTTTTTTTTTTTTTTTTGGTTTTTTCGAGACAGGGTTT
>NC_022019.1:32550975-32554002 GCF_000317375.1 Microtus ochrogaster
TCTGTAGACCAGGCTGGTCTCGAACTCACAGAGATCCGCCTGCCTCTGCCTCCCGAGTGCTGGGATTAAAGGCGTGCGCCACCATCGCCCAGCAGAAGCTGAACTTTTAAAGACCCCATTATACATTGCTTTCTTGGTAGCCTTCAAAACACAGGGAAGGTTGCTATTCGTTAATATAGACATTTTAGAGACAGCATTCAATCCTCAATGAACCAAGATATAAATAAAGATATCCTAAACACCCATTCCAACACCTCTGTTGCGACCACGCCACATTGTCTGTTCACTATGGTGCAGTAAATCTGTGTCTGACCTGAGAGCAAACACAACTTTGGCCTCTGAGATTCTACATCCTAAAAATGTTCACTTTGTCCTGGTATTTGAGCAAGGCACACACCTCAGTGATAAAGGAGTCAGCTTGGTAGAGAGAGGACTATACTGTGCTGAAGGAGGTTTGGTTGGAAACACTGAAGGTTGAAATCCACACCTTACTCAACCAGAGTAAATCTGTTTCTGTGTTCTTCTAGACACCATGCTTCTGGGCAACGTTGTATCAAACAGCACGATCCTTGGCAAAACTCGGCAAACTGCTCAGAAAAACAAAACCTGTTTCACAAAATATAAGGCTTCCCTCAAACACAAAGAGTTTTCTGCTCCATTCACTGAGACTGAAGTATGCCCATGTATGAGACCAGCAAGCCAATATTTCTCAAATACCCATTTTACTAATGATAAAAATGGGTCCATTGACAGGGTCAGCAGTCAGTAATCAGTGGGGAAGGTCTAACCTAGAGCTTTACTCATTGCTATCCAGGTTCTGCCTTTCAACCTGTGTTTGTGTGACCCCTCAGAGACTTAAGCATCATGATACTGTTGCCAAAACACCCTCAGGTCTGTAGCAGAAGGCCAAGATCATAAACTATCAAACAGGTGATCTGTGTGTGTGTGCGTGTGTGTGCATGTGTGTATATACATGTGCATACGCGTGTGGAGGCCAGAGTTGACACTGAGCATCTCCCTCCCTCAATCACTTTCCATCTCATTATTTTTGAGACAGGATCTCTCACTGATTTCCCTAGACTGGCTGGGTAGCAAGCCTTAAGGATCCTGCTGTCCCCACCTCCTGCACACTGGGATTGCAGGAATATGTGACTACAATTGGCTTCTCATATGCATGCTGGGACTCGGCTCCCATCCTCACATTTGAGTGGAAAGCACTTTACCACTGAGCCATCTTCATGGCCAAATTATTTAAAAAAACAAACAAACAAAAAAAAAAAAAAACATTTGCTAGGGACTGGAGAGATGGCTCTGCAGTTATGAGTACTTGTTGCTCTTCCAGGGAACCCGGTTCAGTTCCCAGCACCACCATATGTAACTCTGGTTTCCAGGAGATCCACTGCCTTCTTCTGGCCTCTACGGGAACCAGACATGTGGTACACATACACACAAAAATAAGTAAAATCTAAAATATGAAAATGAAAGCCATGTACTGGGGACCAGGGGAAAGGCTTAGTTCATAAAGACACCAAGCCTACTGGCTGGAGATTAACCCCTCAGACCCACATAGTAGAAGGTCATCCTCCACCTCCACACTCACACACACAAATACAATAAATAAATTAATTCAATAACTTATGGACTGAAGAGGTGGTTCAGTGGCGAAGGACACTTGCTGCTCTTGAAGAGGACCTGGATTCAGATCTCAGCGCCCATCGTGGGCAGCGCACGGCTGCCTGCAACTCTAGTTCCAAGGGAATCTGGTGTCCTCTTCTGGCTTCCACAAGCTCCTGCATGCGTGCCATGCACCTACATATGCTCAGACATGAAAACATGAGCGTGCGCATGCACACACACGCACACACAGCACACATAGAACAACATAATAAATCTCTCAAAAATAAACGAAAAACTACTCATTTGCTGTTTCCTCTCTGGAATAACACGTGACTACTTTCTAAAAATAGATCGCCATTTCTCCGAGGGCAAGTGGGTGGGAGGTTCCCCGGCTGCTTAGGCAGCATGAGGAGAAGGAACCGCAGCTGATGCTGCGATGCGTCCCGAGGACATCCATCCTAACGGGCCTGCGCTGCAGCTTCCTCTCCTCGCGAGCTCATACGGACGCACCGTCACTTGAGAAATGATTGTCATCTTTCTCAATAACTCTGATGCGAAGCCCTATTTTTAACTCAATCTAAAATGCGTTAGGAGAGCTGTCTAGTATTTTGAAGTTGACAGCTAGGTTGGGTATTAGAACGTCCCTGATCCCTAAATTTGATTTACCATCTGTGTTCATTTTCTGAAGCAGCAACGGGGTATGTATATATATATATATACATATATACATATATGTGTGTGTGTGTGTGTGTGTGTGTGTGTGTGTGTGTGTGTGTGATTTCGGGGAGAAGTAGGTTTTCAAAAATCAGAGCTCATTACGCCACTGGTTCCCTAATATTTGGAAAGAGGAACTTGGATCCACGATTACAGCAATTTCCTCTTTTGATGCTGGGTTCAGCGAGGCAACAACTTGTACGTGGTTGATGCTCTTAAAGTAAATGCGTTGTTGTTCTAAGCTTCCTGGACAGAAACACTGTGTCACAAGTGCCTGTTTCTCTGACGCCAAAATCTGGGTATGGGCAGCACAAGCAGCAGCTGGCTTGAAATTTCAGAAGCCTTAGGAAAGGCCTCAGAACATATCCTCCACCTTCTAGTGTATGGTCACTGATTTCCCAAGAGCTCTGCCGAGGTCTAACGGAAATAGAATAGGCTGACATAAAACATTTAATGGACTCTGGTTCCATTACATTGTGGCTTTTGCGCAAACTAGAACCACACCCACGATCGAAGTAGTGAACACTAGGCTGGGAGATGACTCGGTAGGTAAAGCACTAGCCACACAGCATGAGGACCTCAGTGTGGGCCCCAGGACCCACAGACGGGATGCGAGGACCTGAGTGTGGATCCCCGGGACCCACAGACGGGATGCGAGGACCTGGGTGTGGATCCCCGGGACCCACAGACGGGATG
>NC_022019.1:32554395-32556423 GCF_000317375.1 Microtus ochrogaster
CACACACTCACACACACACACACACACACACACACACACACACACACATTTAAAAAGAGAATGAGCCGGGCAGTGGTTTTGCACACCTTTAATCCCAGCCCTTGGCAGCAGATCTCTATTGAATTCGAGACCAGCCTGGTCTACGGAGTGAGTTCTGGGACAGGCTCCAAAGCTACAGAGAAACCCTGTCTTGAAAAAAAGAAAGAAAAAAAGTGCTTGCCTAATGTGCCCAAAGTCCAAGGTTTGATTCCCCAGTACCAACTAACACAAAAAAATTAGATTATCATGAATGTCTCAAATTTTATTTTAAAAATAAAACCATATGGTATGTGCTTGGGTTTTGGTGGGGGTTGTTACCCAGCTTCCTACATTCGGCATGATAATTTTTCAATTGCGTCATGTTGTTATGGTTGTTAATACCTCGTGCTATGTTATTTGTAAGTAAATCTCTGTTGAGAAAATATGCCGCGATCTGTCCACCTTTGAATAGGTTTCCGTACTTTGTGATCACAGTTCAAGCCACCATAGATACCCAGGCATGTGTCTTTGCATAGACACTTTAATTTCCTTAGATGATTTCCTAGAAGGGGTCTTACTGGGTGACACCATTGGCATATGAATGCCATTTTAAGACACTCTTTTCCAGCATGGTTGTGCCATCAACGGTGCATGAGCCTTCCAGCGGCTCCAGACCCTAACCACGGCTGTATGACCAGCCTTATAAAAACACAATGGTGTCTCATTGTCATTTTAATTTACTCGAATGTCTAAAGACTGGCATCTTTTCATGTGTTTAATCTATGTATGGAGTACCTATTGGAATCATTTGGTCATTTTTATTGGATGCTTTAAGATCTCCTTATTGTTGAATTGTGAATGTTCTTTATATAGCTAAAATGCAAGTCCCCTACCAGAAATAGGTCACAAATACTCTGTCCCAGACTGTCGCTTGTCTGTTGTGTTATTGCCGGTGCCTTTTGAGTTGCAAAAGACTTTCATTCTGCCGTCAATTTTATCGACTCCTTTTTAAAAGATCTGTGATGCTTGTGTCATATGTAAACCATAGCAAAGAACTAGGCAAGGTGCGTGTCTGTAAGACTAGGCCTCTGCAGTCGGAGAAAGGAGCATCGTGAATTCAAGGCCATCTTGAGCTATGTAAGGAAATTCTGTCTCAAAACAGAAAATCTATAAATTTCAAATGAACCTAATTTTGAAAAAGGAAAGAAAGGAGAGAGAGAGAGAGGAAGAAACTCCACCAAGGCCAAGAACATACTCCCCCGTTTTCTTCTAGAATTTCAGCAGTCTTTGCTTGATCATTCAAATTGGCAAGTTCCCATTCATTTTAGGATCTCTGTACTCTGAGCTCCTATAAAAGGAACCACAACCTAAGTATATAAATAAATCAAAGCCAAAATGAAGAGTGTGCAACTCAGTCACGTCTCACCCAGTTACCAACTGTCAGACTTCAGCTGTTTTAAATAGTGTCTTATGACACAGGAGTTGAGGTGTCTGTTTGAGTGAGCTTGGGTTTTCCAGATGTGTAGGCACAAGCTGTTTAATGTATTCTGGGACATTCGCCACTTCATGGCTTGTCATCATGCAAACACCCTGAGAGTAGATTTGCTCAGAGCTCCCTGGTGCAGGTCAATTTCTCAGGGTGCTCTCCTGGTGCAATCAGGAAGCTCAGTAACGCAAATATCTGGGGTTCATTGCTCTCAGCTCCATCCTCGTCTCAGAAGACCGCTGCTCTGTGTTCCGTTCATAGTGGACTAAACATCTGGTCCATGACTTAGTGTGTATCCACATCCCACATCCTCCTACAGGAAATTAGATCCTCCCCTCCAATATACTGATTTCAGTGCTCCATCAAAGGTCCACCCATCAGTGGACTGATGTGCTCCATCAGTGGACTGAGGTGCTCCATCAGTGGACTGGGGTGCTCTATCAGAACAGAACCCCATCAGTGGACTAAGGTGCTCCATCAGTGGACTGGGGTGCTCCATCAGAACAGAACCCCATCAGTGGACT